>NW_024470768.1:781517-871517 GCF_017639515.1 Carcharodon carcharias
AGTCCCGGTCTCTCTATCCCACACTCGGACTTACCATGCACAGTCCCGGTCTCTCTATCCCTCACTCGGAGTTACCGTGCACAGTCCCGGTCTCCGTATCACACACTCGGAGTTACAAAGCACAGTCCCGGTCTCCGTATCCCACATTCGGAGTTACCGTGCACAGTCCCGGTCTCTCTGTCGCACACTCGGAGTTACCACGCACAGTCCCGGTCTCCGTATCCCACACTCGGAGATACCGCGCACAGTTCCGGTCTCTCTATCCCACTCTCGGAGTTACTGCGCACAGTCCCGGTCTCTCTATCCCACACTCGGTGTTACCGTGCACAGTCCCGGCCTCCATATCCCACACTCGGAGATACCACGCACAGTCCCGGTCTCCATATCCCACACTCGGAGATACCACGCACTGTCCCGGTCTCTTTATCCCACACTTGGAGTTACCCTGCACAGTTCCGGTCGCCGTATCCCACACTCGGAGTTACGTGCACAGTCCCGGTCTCCGTATCCCACACTCGGAGTTACAACGCACAGTCCCGGTCTCCGTATCCCACATTCGGTGTTACCGTGCACAGTCCCGGTCTCCCTATCCTACACTCGGAGTTACCACGCACAGTCCCGGTCTCCGTATCCCACACTCGGTGTTACCGCGCACAGTCCCGGTCTCCGTATCCCACACTCGGAGATACCGCGCACAGTCCCGGTCTCTCTATCCCACACTCGGAGTTACCACGCACAGTCCCGGTCTCCATATCCCACACTCGGAGATACCACGCACGGTCCCCGTCTCCATATCGCAACTTCGGAGATACCACGCACAGTCCCGGTCTCTCTATCCCACACTCAGAGTTACAGTACACAGTCCCGGTCTCTCTATCCCACACTCGGAGTTACTGTGCACAGTCCCGGTCTCCGTGTCCCACACTCGGAGTTACCGCGCACAGTCCCGGTCTCTCTATCCCTCACTCGGTGTTACCGTGCACAGTCCTGGTCTCTTTATCCCACACTCGGAGTTACCCTGCACAGTTCCGGTCTCCGTATCCCACACTCGGAGTTACCATGCACAGCCCCAGTCTCTCTATCCCACACTCGGAGTTACCGCGCACAGTCCCGGTCTCTCTATCCCACACTCGGAGTTACCGCGCACAGTTCCGGTCTCTCTATCCCACACTCGGAGTTACCGTGCACAGTCCCGGTCTCCGTATCCCACACTCGGAGTTACCGCGCACAGTCCCGGTCTCCGTATCCCACACTCGGAGTTACCACGTACAGTCCCGGTCTCTCTATCCCACACTCGAAGTTACCGTGCACAGTCCCGGTCTCCGTATACCACACTCGGAGTTACAAAGCACAATCCCGGTCTCCGTATCAGACATTCGGAGTTACCGTGCACAGTCCCGGTCTCTCTGTCTCACACTCGGAGTTACCGCGCACAGTCCCAGTCTCCGTATCCCACACTCAGTGTTACCGGGAGCATTCCCAGTCTCTCTATCCCACACTCGGAGTTACAGCGCACAGTCCCGGTCTCCGTATCCCACACTTGGAGTTACCGCGCACAGTCCCGGTCTCCGTATCACACACTCGGAGATACCGGGCACAGTTCCGGTCTCTCTATCCCACTCTCGGAGGTACCGCGCACAGTCCCGGTCTCTCTATCCCACACTCGGTGTTACCGCGCACAGTCCCGCTCTCCATATCCCACACTCGGAGTTAGCGCGCACAGTCCCGGTCTTTCTATCCCTCACTCGGAGTTACCGTGCACAGTTCCGGTCTCTCTATCCCACACTCGGAGTTACCGCGCACAATCCCGGTCTCTCTGTCGCACTCTCGGAGTTACCGTGCACAGTCCCGGTCTCCGTGTCCCACACTCGGAGTTACCGGGCACAGTCCCGGTATCTCTATCCCACACTCGGAGTTACCGTGCACAGTCCCGGTCTCTCTATCCCACACTCGGAGTTACCATGCACAGTCCCAGTCTCCGTATCCCACACTCGGAGTTACCATGCACCGTCCTGGTCTCTCTATCCCACACTCGGAGTTACCATGCACAGTCCCAGTCTCGGTATCCCACACTCGGAGTTACCGCGCACAGTCCCGGTCTCTCTATCCCACACTCGGAGTTACCATGCACCGTCCTGGTCTCTCTATCCCACACTCAGAGTTACCATGCACAGTCCTGGTATCCGTATCCCACACTCGGAGTTACCGCGCACAGCCCCGGTCTCTCCATCCCACACTCGGAGTTACCGTGCACAGTCCTGGTATCCGTATCCCACACTCGGAGTTACCGTGCACAGTCCCGGTCTCTCCATCCCACACTCGGAGTTACCATGCACAGTCCCGGTCTCCGTATCCCACAATCGGAGTTACCATGCACAGTCCCGGTCTCCGTGTCCCACACTCGGAGTTACCATGCACCGTCCTGGTCTCTCTATCCCACACTCGGAGTTACCGCGCACAGTCCCGGTCTCCTTATCCCTCCATTGGAGTTACCGTGCACAGTCCTGGTCTCCGTATCCCACACTCGGTGTTACCGTGCACAGTCCCGGTCTCTCTAACCGACACTCGGAGTTACCACGCACAGTCCCGGTCTCTCTAACCGACACTCGGAGTTACCACGCACAGTCCCGGTCTCTATATTCCACACTCGGTTTTACTGCGCACATTCCCGGTCTCTCTATCCCACACTCGGAGTTACCGTGCACAGTCCCGGTCTCCATATCCCACACTCGGAGTTACCGTGCACCGTCCTGATCTTTCTATCCCTCACTCGGAGTTACCATGCACAGTCCCGGTCTCTCTGATCCACACTCGGAGTTACCGTGCACAGTCCCGGTCTCCTTATCCCACACTCGGAGTTACCGCGCACAGTCCCGGTCTCTCTATCCCACACTCGGAGTTACTGCGCACAGTCCCGGTCTCTCTATCCCACACTCGGAGTTACCGCGCACCGTCCCGGTCTCCGTATCCCACACTCGGAGTTACCACGCACAGTCCCGGTCTCTCTATCCCACACTCGGACTTACCATGCACAGTCCCGGTCTCTCTATCCCTCACTCGGAGTTACCGTGCACAGTCCCGGTCTCCGTATCACACACTCGGAGTTACAAAGCACAGTCCCGGTCTCCGTATCCCACATTCGGAGTTACCGTGCACAGTCCCGGTCTCTCTGTCGCACACTCGGAGTTACCACGCACAGTCCCGGTCTCCGTATCCCACACTCGGAGATACCGCGCACAGTTCCAGTCTCTCTATCCCACTCTCGGAGTTACTGCGCACAGTCCCGGTCTCTCTATCCCACACTCGGTGTTACCGTGCACAGTCCCGGCCTCCATATCCCACACTCGGAGATACCACGCACAGTCCCGGTCTCCATATCCCACACTCGGAGATACCACGCACTGTCCCGGTCTCTTTATCCCACACTTGGAGTTACCCTGCACAGTTCCGGTCGCCGTATCCCACACTCGGAGTTACGTGCACAGTCCCGGTCTCCGTATCCCACACTCGGAGTTACAACGCACAGTCCCGGTCTCCGTATCCCACATTCGGTGTTACCGTGCACAGTCCCGGTCTCCCTATCCTACACTCGGAGTTACCACGCACAGTCCCGGTCTCCGTATCCCACACTCGGTGTTACCGCGCACAGTCCCGGTCTCCGTATCCCACACTCGGAGATACCGCGCACAGTCCCGGTCTCTCTATCCCACACTCGGAGTTACCACGCACAGTCCCGGTCTCCATATCCCACACTCGGAGATACCACGCACGGTCCCCGTCTCCATATCGCAACTTCGGAGATACCACGCACAGTCCCGGTCTCTCTATCCCACACTCAGAGTTACTGTACACAGTCCCGTTCTCTCTATCCCACACTCGGAGTTACTGTGCACAGTCCCGGTCTCCGTGTCCCACACTCGGAGTTACCGCGCACAGTCCCGGTCTCTCTATCCCTCACTCGGTGTTACCGTGCACAGTCCTGGTCTCTTTATCCCACACTCGGAGTTACCCTGCACAGTTCCGGTCTCCGTATCCCACACTCGGAGTTACCATGCACAGCCCCAGTCTCTCTATCCCACACTCGGAGTTACCGCGCACAGGCCCGGTCTCTCTATCCCACACTCGGAGTTACCGCGCACAGTTCCGGTCTCTCTATCCCACACTCGGAGTTACCGTGCACAGTCCCGGTCTCCGTATCCCACACTCGGAGTTACCGCGCACAGTCCCGGTCTCCGTATCCCACACTCGGAGTTACCACGTACAGTCCCGGTCTCTCTATCCCACACTCGAAGTTACCGTGCACAGTCCCGGTCTCCGTATACCACACTCGGAGTTACAAAGCACAATCCCGGTCTCCGTATCAGACATTCGGAGTTACCGTGCACAGTCCCGGTCTCTCTGTCTCACACTCGGAGTTACCGCGCACAGTCCCAGTCTCCGTATCCCACACTCAGTGTTACCGAGAGCATTCCCAGTCTCTCTATCCCACACTCGGAGTTACAGCGCACAGTCCCGGTCTCCGTATCCCACACTTGGAGTTACCGCGCACAGTCCCGGTCTCCGTATCACACACTCGGAGATACCGGGCACAGTTCCGGTCTCTCTATCCCACTCTCGGAGGTACCGCGCACAGTCCCGGTCTCTCTATCCCACACTCGGTGTTACCGCGCACAGTCCCGCTCTCCATATCCCACACTCGGAGTTAGCGCGCACAGTCCCGGTCTTTCTATCCCTCACTCGGAGTTACCGTGCACAGTTCCGGTCTCTCTATCCCACACTCGGAGTTACCGCGCACAATCCCGGTCTCTCTGTCGCACTCTCGGAGTTACCGTGCACAGTCCCGGTCTCCGTATCCCACACTCGGAGTTACCGGGCACAGTCCCGGTATCTCTATCCCACACTCGGAGTTACCGTGCACAGTCCCGGTCTCTCTATCCCACACTCGGAGTTACCATGCACAGTCCCAGTCTCCGTATCCCACACTCGGAGTTACCATGCACCGTCCTGGTCTCTCTATCCCACACTCGGAGTTACCATGCACAGTCCCAGTCTCGGTATCCCACACTCGGAGTTACCGCGCACAGTCCCGGTCTCTCTATCCCACACTCGGAGTTACCATGCACCGTCCTGGTCTCTCTATCCCACACTCAGAGTTACCATGCACAGTCCTGGTATCCGTATCCCACACTCGGAGTTACCGCGCACAGCCCCGGTCTCTCCATCCCACACTCGGAGTTACCGTGCACAGTCCTGGTATCCGTATCCCACACTCGGAGTTACCGTGCACAGTCCCGGTCTCTCTATCCCACACTCGGAGTTACCATGCACAGTCCCGGTCTCCGTATCCCACAATCGGAGTTACCATGCACAGTCCCGGTCTCCGTGTCCCACACTCGGAGTTACCATGCACCGTCCTGGTCTCTCTATCCCACACTCGGAGTTACCGCGCACAGTCCCGGTCTCCTTATCCCTCCATTGGAGTTACCGTGCACAGTCCTGGTCTCCGTATCCCACACTCGGTGTTACCGTGCACAGTCCCGGTCTCTCTAACCGACACTCGGAGTTACCACGCACAGTCCCGGTCTCTCTAACCGACACTCGGAGTTACCACGCACAGTCCCGGTCTCTATATTCCACACTCGGTTTTACTGCGCACATTCCCGGTCTCTCTATCCCACACTCGGAGTTACCGTGCACAGTCCCGGTCTCCATATCCCACACTCGGAGTTACCGTGCACCGTCCTGATCTTTCTATCCCTCACTCGGAGTTACCATGCACAGTCCCGGTCTCTCTGATCCACACTCGGAGTTACCGTGCACAGTCCCGGTCTCCTTATCCCACACTCGGAGTTACCGCGCACAGTCCCGGTCTCTCTATCCCACACTCGGAGTTACTGCGCACAGTCCCGGTCTCTCTATCCCACACTCGGAGTTACCGCGCACCGTCCCGGTCTCCGTATCCCACACTCGGAGTTACCACGCACAGTCCCGGTCTCTCTATCCCACACTCGGACTTACCATGCACAGTCCCGGTCTCTCTATCCCTCACTCGGAGTTACCGTGCACAGTCCCGGTCTCCGTATCACACACTCGGAGCTACAAAGCACAGTCCCGGTCTCCGTATCCCACATTCGGAGTTACCGTGCACAGTCCCGGTCTCTCTGTCGCACACTCGGAGTTACCACGCACAGTCCCGGTCTCCGTATCCCACACTCGGAGATACCGCGCACAGTTCCGGTCTCTCTATCCCACTCTCGGAGTTACTGCGCACAGTCCCGGTCTCTCTATCCCACACTCGGTGTTACCGTGCACAGTCCCGGCCTCCATATCCCACACTCGGAGATACCACGCACAGTCCCGGTCTCCATATCCCACACTCGGAGATACCACGCACTGTCCCGGTCTCTTTATCCCACACTTGGAGTTACCCTGCACAGTTCCGGTCGCCGTATCCCACACTCGGAGTTACGTGCACAGTCCCGGTCTCCGTATCCCACACTCGGAGTTACAACGCACAGTCCCGGTCTCCGTATCCCACATTCGGTGTTACCGTGCACAGTCCCGGTCTCCCTATCCTACACTCGGAGTTACCGCGCACAGTCCCGGTCTCCGTATCCCACACTCGGTGTTACCGCGCACAGTCCCGGTCTCCGTATCCCACACTCGGAGATACCGCGCACAGTCCCGGTCTCTCTATCCCACACTCGGAGTTACCACGCACAGTCCCGGTCTCCATATCCCACACTCGGAGATACCACGCACGGTCCCCGTCTCCATATCGCAACTTCGGAGATACCACGCACAGTCCCGGTCTCTCTATCCCACACTCAGAGTTACTGTACACAGTCCCGTTCTCTCTATCCCACACTCGGAGTTACTGTGCACAGTCCCGGTCTCCGTGTCCCACACTCGGAGTTACCGCGCACAGTCCCGGTCTCCATATCCCACATTCGGAGATACCGCGCACAGTCCCGGTCTCTTTATCCCACACTTGGAGTTACCCTGCACAGTTCCGGTCTCCATATCCCACACTCGGAGATACCACGCACATTCCCGGTCTCTCTATCCCACACTCGGAGTTACCGCGCACAGTCCCGGTCTCTCTATCCCGCACTCAGAGTTACCACGCACAGTCCCGGTCTCTCTATCCCACACTCGGAGTTACCGCGCACAGTCCCGGTCTCTCTATCCCACACTCGGAGTTACCGCGCACAGTTCCAGTCTCTCCATTCCACACTCGGAGTTACCGTGCACAGTCCCGGTCTCCGTATCCCACACTCGGAGTTACAACGCACAGTCCCGGTCTCCGTATCCCACATTCGGAGTTACCGTGCACAGTCCCGGTCTCCCTATCCCACACTCGGAGTTACCGCGCACAGTCCCGGTCTCCGTATCCCACACTCGGAGTTACAACGCACAGTCCCGGTCTCCGTATCCCACATTCGGAGTTACCGTGCACAGTCCCGGTCTCCCTCTCCCACACTCAGAGTTACCACGCACTGTCCCGGTCTCCGTATCCCACACTCGGAGTTACCGTGCACATTCCCGGTCTCTCTATCCGACACTCGGAGGTCCCGTGCACATTCCCGGTCTCCGTATCCCACAATCGGAGTTACCACGCACAGTCCCGGCCTCTCTATGCCACACTCGGAGTTATCACGCACAGTCCCGGTCTCTATATCCCACAATCGGAGTTACCGTACACAGTCCCGGTCTCTCTATCCCACACTCGGAGTTATCGCGCACAGTCCCGGTCTATCTATCTAACACTCGGAGTTGCCGTGCACAGTCCCGGTCTCTCTATCCCACACTAGGAGTTACCACGCACAGTCCCGGTCTTCATATCCCACACTCGGTGTTACCGCGCACAGTCCCGGTCTCTCTCTCCCACACTCGGTTTTACCGCGCACAGTCCTGGTCTCTCTATCCCTCACTCGGAGTTACCGTGCACCGTCCCGGACTTCCTATCCCTCACTCGGAGTTACCGTGCACAGTCCCGCTCTCCATATCCCACACTCGGAGTTAGCGCGCCCAGTCCCGGTCTTTCTATCCCTCACTCGGAGTTACCGTGCACTGTCCTGATCTTTCTATCCCTCACTCGGAGTTACCGTGCACAGTTCCGGTCTCTCTATCCCACACTCGGAGTTACCATGCACCGTCCTGGTCTCTCTATCCCACACTCGGAGTTACCATGCACAGTCCCAGTCTCGGTATCCCACACTCGGAGTTACCGCGCACAGTCCCGGTCTCTCTATCCCACACTCGGAGTTACCATGCACCGTCCTGGTCTCTCTATCCCACACTCAGAGTTACCATGCACAGTCCTGGTATCCGTATCCCACACTCGGAGTTACCGCGCACAGCCCCGGTCTCTCCATCCCACACTCGGAGTTACCGTGCACAGTCCTGGTATCCGTATCCCACACTCGGAGTTACCGTGCACAGTCCCGGTCTCTCCATCCCACACTCGGAGTTACCATGCACAGTCCCGGTCTCCGTATCCCACAATCGGAGTTACCATGCACAGTCCCGGTCTCCGTGTCCCACACTCGGAGTTACCATGCACCGTCCTGGTCTCTCTATCCCACACTCGGAGTTACCGCGCACAGTCCCGGTCTCCTTATCCCTCCATTGGAGTTACCGTGCACAGTCCTGGTCTCCGTATCCCACACTCGGTGTTACCGTGCACAGTCCCGGTCTCTCTAACCGACACTCGGAGTTACCACGCACAGTCCCGGTCTCTCTAACCGACACTCGGAGTTACCACGCACAGTCCCGGTCTCTATATTCCACACTCGGTTTTACTGCGCACATTCCCGGTCTCTCTATCCCACACTCGGAGTTACCGTGCACAGTCCCGGTCTCCATATCCCACACTCGGAGTTACCGTGCACCGTCCTGATCTTTCTATCCCTCACTCGGAGTTACCATGCACAGTCCCGGTCTCTCTGATCCACACTCGGAGTTACCGTGCACAGTCCCGGTCTCCTTATCCCACACTCGGAGTTACCGCGCACAGTCCCGGTCTCTCTATCCCACACTCGGAGTTACTGCGCACAGTCCCGGTCTCTCTATCCCACACTCGGAGTTACCGCGCACCGTCCCGGTCTCCGTATCCCACACTCGGAGTTACCACGCACAGTCCCGGTCTCTCTATCCCACACTCGGACTTACCATGCACAGTCCCGGTCTCTCTATCCCTCACTCGGAGTTACCGTGCACAGTCCCGGTCTCCGTATCACACACTCGGAGCTACAAAGCACAGTCCCGGTCTCCGTATCCCACATTCGGAGTTACCGTGCACAGTCCCGGTCTCTCTGTCGCACACTCGGAGTTACCACGCACAGTCCCGGTCTCCGTATCCCACACTCGGAGATACCGCGCACAGTTCCGGTCTCTCTATCCCACTCTCGGAGTTACTGCGCACAGTCCCGGTCTCTCTATCCCACACTCGGTGTTACCGTGCACAGTCCCGGCCTCCATATCCCACACTCGGAGATACCACGCACAGTCCCGGTCTCCATATCCCACACTCGGAGATACCACGCACTGTCCCGGTCTCTTTATCCCACACTTGGAGTTACCCTGCACAGTTCCGGTCGCCGTATCCCACACTCGGAGTTACGTGCACAGTCCCGGTCTCCGTATCCCACACTCGGAGTTACAACGCACAGTCCCGGTCTCCGTATCCCACATTCGGTGTTACCGTGCACAGTCCCGGTCTCCCTATCCTACACTCGGAGTTACCGCGCACAGTCCCGGTCTCCGTATCCCACACTCGGTGTTACCGCGCACAGTCCCGGTCTCCGTATCCCACACTCGGAGATACCGCGCACAGTCCCGGTCTCTCTATCCCACACTCGGAGTTACCACGCACAGTCCCGGTCTCCATATCCCACACTCGGAGATACCACGCACGGTCCCCGTCTCCATATCGCAACTTCGGAGATACCACGCACAGTCCCGGTCTCTCTATCCCACACTCAGAGTTACTGTACACAGTCCCGTTCTCTCTATCCCACACTCGGAGTTACTGTGCACAGTCCCGGTCTCCGTGTCCCACACTCGGAGTTACCGCGCACAGTCCCGGTCTCCATATCCCACATTCGGAGATACCGCGCACAGTCCCGGTCTCTTTATCCCACACTTGGAGTTACCCTGCACAGTTCCGGTCTCCATATCCCACACTCGGAGATACCACGCACATTCCCGGTCTCTCTATCCCACACTCGGAGTTACCGCGCACAGTCCCGGTCTCTCTATCCCGCACTCAGAGTTACCACGCACAGTCCCGGTCTCTCTATCCCACACTCGGAGTTACCGCGCACAGTCCCGGTCTCTCTATCCCACACTCGGAGTTACCGCGCACAGTTCCAGTCTCTCCATTCCACACTCGGAGTTACCGTGCACAGTCCCGGTCTCCGTATCCCACACTCGGAGTTACAACGCACAGTCCCGGTCTCCGTATCCCACATTCGGAGTTACCGTGCACAGTCCCGGTCTCCCTATCCCACACTCGGAGTTACCGCGCACAGTCCCGGTCTCCGTATCCCACACTCGGAGTTACAACGCACAGTCCCGGTCTCCGTATCCCACATTCGGAGTTACCGTGCACAGTCCCGGTCTCCCTCTCCCACACTCAGAGTTACCACGCACTGTCCCGGTCTCCGTATCCCACACTCGGAGTTACCGTGCACATTCCCGGTCTCTCTATCCGACACTCGGAGGTCCCGTGCACATTCCCGGTCTCCGTATCCCACAATCGGAGTTACCACGCACAGTCCCGGCCTCTCTATGCCACACTCGGAGTTATCACGCACAGTCCCGGTCTCTATATCCCACAATCGGAGTTACCGTACACAGTCCCGGTCTCTCTATCCCACACTCGGAGTTATCGCGCACAGTCCCGGTCTATCTATCTAACACTCGGAGTTGCCGTGCACAGTCCCGGTCTCTCTATCCCACACTAGGAGTTACCACGCACAGTCCCGGTCTTCATATCCCACACTCGGTGTTACCGCGCACAGTCCCGGTCTCTCTCTCCCACACTCGGTTTTACCGCGCACAGTCCTGGTCTCTCTATCCCTCACTCGGAGTTACCGTGCACCGTCCCGGACTTCCTATCCCTCACTCGGAGTTACCGTGCACAGTCCCGCTCTCCATATCCCACACTCGGAGTTAGCGCGCCCAGTCCCGGTCTTTCTATCCCTCACTCGGAGTTACCGTGCACTGTCCTGATCTTTCTATCCCTCACTCGGAGTTACCGTGCACAGTTCCGGTCTCTCTATCCCACACTCGGAGTTACCGCGCACAATCCCGGTCTCTCTGTCGCACTCTCGGAGTTACCGTGCACAGTCCCGGTCTCCGTATCCCACCCTCGGAGTTACTGTACACAGTCCCGGTCTCTGTATCGAACACTCGGAGTTACCGTGCACAGTCCCGGTCTCTCTATCCCACACTCGGAGTTACCGCGCACAGTCCCGGTCTCACTATCCCACACTCGGAGTTACCGCGCACAGTCCCGGCCTCTCTATCCCACACTCGGAGTTACCGGGCACAGTCCCGGTCTCTCTATCCCACACTCGGAGTTACCGTGCACAGTCCCGGTCTCTCTATCCCTCACTCGGAGTTACCAAGCACAGTCCCAGTCTCCGTATCCCACACTCGGAGTTACCATGCACCGTCCTGGTCTCTCTATCCCACACTCGGAGTTACCGCGCACAGTCCCGGTCTCACTATCCCACACTCGGAGTTACCATGCACCGTCCTGGTCTCTCTATTCCACACTCAGACTTACCATGCACAGTCCTGGTATCCGTATCCCACACTCGGAGTTACCGCGCACAGTCCCGGTCTCTCCATCCCACACTCGGAGTTACCGTGCACAGTCCTGGTATCCGTATCCCACACTCGGAGTTACCGTGCACAGTCCCGGTCTCTCCATCCCACACTCGGAGTTACCATGCACAGTCCCGGTCTCCGTATCCCACAATCGGAGTTACCATGCACAGTCCCGGTCTCCGTATCCCACACTCGGAGTTACCATGCACCGTCCTGGTCTCTCTATCCCACACTCGGAGTTACCGCGCACAGTCCCGGTCTCCTTATCCCACCATTGGAGTTACCGTGCACAGTCCTGGTCTCCGTATCCCACACTCGGTGTTACCGTGCACAGTCCCGGTCTCTCTAACCGACACTCGGAGTTACCACGCACAGTCCCGGTCTCTATATTCCACACTTGGTTTTACTGCGCACCTTCCCGGTCTCGCTGTCCCACACTCGGAGTTACCGTGCACCGTCCCGGTCTTTCTATCCCTCACTCGGAGTTACCGTGCACAGTCCCGCTCTCCATATCCCACACTCGGAGTTAGCGCGCACAGTCCCGGTCTTTCTATCCCTCACTCGGAGTTACCGTGCACTGTCCTGATCTCTCTATCCCTCACTCGGAGTTACCGTGCACAGTTCCGGTCTCTCTATCCCACACTCGGAGTTACCGCGCACAATCCCGGTCTCTCTGTCGCACTCTCGGAGTTACCGTGCACAGTCCCGGTCTCCGTATCCCACCCTCGGAGTTACTGTACACAGTTCCGGTCTCTGTATCGAACACTCGGAGTTACCGTGCACAGTCCCGGCCTCTCTATCCCACACTCGGAGTTACCGTGCACAGTCCCGGTCTCTCTATCCCACACTCGGAGTTACCATGCACAGTCCCAGTCTCCGTATCCCACACTCGGAGTTACCATGCACCGTCCTGGTCTCTCTATCCCACACTCGGAGTTACCGCGCACAGTCCCGGTCTCTCCATCCCACACTCGGAGTTACCACGCACAGTCCCGGTCTCTCCATCCCACACTCGGAGTTACCATGCACAGTCCCAGTCTCCGTATCCCACACTCGGAGTTACCGCGCACAGTCCCGGTCTCTCTATCCCACACTCGGAGTTACCATGCACCGTCCTGGTCTCTCTATCCCACACTCAGAGTTACCATGCACAGTCCTGGTATCCGTATCCCACACTCGGAGTTACCGTGCACAGTCCCGGTCTCTCTATCCCACACTCGGAGTTACCGCGCACAGTCTCGGTCTCACTATCCCACACTCGGAGTTACCGCGCACAGTCCCGGCCTCTCTATCCCACACTCGGAGTTACCGTGCACAGTCCCGGTCTCTCTATCCCACACTCGGAGATAGCATGCACAGTCCCAGTCTCCGTATCCCACACTCGGAGTTACCATGCACCGTCCTGGTCTCTCTATCCCACACTCGGAGTTACCGCGCACAGTCCCGGTCTCTCCATCCCACACTCGGAGTTACCATGCACAGTCCCAGTCTCCGTATCCCACACTCGGAGTTACCGCGCACAGTCCCGGTCTCTCTATCCCACACTCGGAGTTACCATGCACCGTCCTGGTCTCTCTATCTCACACTCAGAGTTACCATGCACAGTCCTGGTATCCGTATCCCACACTCGGAGTTACCGCGCACAGTCCCGGTCTCTCCATCCCACACTCGGAGTTACCGTGCACAGTCCTGGTATCCGTATCCCACACTCGGAGTTACCGTGCACAGTCCCGGTCTCTCCATCCCACACTCGGAGTTACCATGCACAGTCCCGGTCTCCGTATCCCACAATCGGAGTTACCATGCACAGTCCCGATCTCCGTATCCCACACTCGGAGTTACCATGCACCGCCCTGGTCTCTCTATCCCACACTCGGAGTTACCGCGCACAGTCCCGGTCTCCTTATCCCACCATTGGAGTTACCGTGCACAGTCCTGGTCTCCGTATCCCACACTCTGTGTTACCGTGCACAGTCCCGTTCTCTCTAACCGACACTCGGAGTTTCCACGCACAGTCCCGGTCTCTATATTCCACACTCGGTTTTACTGCGCACATTCCCGGTCTCTCTATCCCACACTCGGAGTTACTGTGCACAGTCCCGGTCTCCATATCCCACACTCGGTGTTACCGCGCACAGTCCCGGTCTATCTATCCAACACTCGGAGTTACCGTGCACAGTCCCGGTCTCTCTATCCCACACTAGGAGTTACCACGCTCAGTCCCGGTCTTCATATCCCACATTCGGTGTTACCGCGCACAGTCCCGGTCTCTCTCTCCCACACTCGGTGTTACCGCGCACAGTCCTGGTCTCTCTATCCCTCACTCGGAGTTACCGTGCACCGTCCCGGTCTTTCTATCCCTCACTCGGAGTTACCGTGCACAGTCCCGCTCTCCATATCCCACACTCGGAGTTAGCGCGCACAGTCCCGGTCTTTCTATCCCTCACTCGGAGTTACCGTGCACTGTCCTGATCTCTCTATCCCTCACTCGGAGTTACCGTGCACAGTTCCGGTCTCTCTATCCCACACTCGGAGTTACCGCGCACAATCCCGATCTCTCTATCCCACACTCGGAGTTACCATGCACAGTCCCAGTCTCCGTATCCCACACTCGGAGTTACCATGCACAGTCCCAGTCTCCGTATCCCACACTCGGAGTTACCGCGCACAGTCCCGGTCTCTCTATCCCACACTCGGAGTTACCATGCACCGTCCTGGTCTCTCTATCCCACACTCAGAGTTACCATGCACAGTCCTGGTATCCGTATCCCACACTCGGAGTTACCGCGCACAGTCCCGGTCTCTCCATCCCACACTCGGAGTTACCGTGCACAGTCCTGGTATCCGTATCCCACACTCGGAGTTACCGTGCACAGTCCCGGTCTCTCCATCCCACACTCGGAGTTACCATGCACAGTCCCGGTCTCCGTATCCCACAATCGGAGTTACCATGCACCGTCCCGGTCTCCATATCCCACACTCTTAGTTACCATGCACCGTCCTGGTCTCTCTATCCCACACTCGGAGTTACCGCGCACAGTCCCGGTCTCCTTATCCCACCATTGGAGTTACCGTGCACAGTCCTGGTCTCCGTATCCCACACTCGGTGTTACCGTGCACAGTCCCGGTCTCTCTAACCGACACTCGGAGTTACCACGCACAGTCCCGGTCTCTATATTCCACACTCGGTTTTACTGCGCGCATTCCCGGTCTCTCTATCCCACACTCGGAGTTACCGTGCACAGTCCCGGTCTCCATATCCCACACTCGGAGTTACCGTGCACCGTCCCGATCTTTCTATCCCTCACTCGGAGTTACCATGCACAATCCCGGTCTCTCTGATCCACACTCGGAGTTACCGTGCACAGTCCCGGTCTCCTTATCCCACACTCGGAGTTACCGTGCACAGTCCCGGTCTCTCTATCCCACACTCGGAGTTACTGCGCACAGTCCCGGTCTCTCTATCCCACACTCGGAGTTACCGCGCACCATCCCGGTCTCCGTATCCTACACTCGGTGTTACCACGCACAGTCCCGGTCTCTCTGTCGCACACTCGGAGTTACCACGCACAGTCCCGGTCTCCGTATCCCACACTTGGAGTTACCGCGCACTGTCCCGGTCTCTGTATCCCACACTCGGAGACACCGCGCACAGTTCCGGTCTCTCTATCCCACTCTCGGAGTTACCGCGCACAGTCCCAGTCTCTCTATCCCACACTCGGTGTTACCGTGCACAGTCCCGGCCTCCATATCCCACACTCGGAGATACCACGCACAGTCCCCGTCTCCATATCCCACACTCGGAGATAACACGCACAGTCCCGGTCTCTTTATCCCACACTTGGAGTTACCCTGCACAGTTCCGGTCTCCATATCCCACACTCGGAGATACCACGCACATTCCCGGACTCTCTATCCCACGCTCGGAGATGCCGCGCACAGTCCCGGTCTCTCTATCCCACACTCGGAGTTACCGTGCACAGTCCCGGTCTCTCTGTCGCACACTCGGAGTTACCACGCACAGTCCCGGTATCCGTATCCCACACTTGGAGTTACCGCGCACAGTCCCGGTCTCCGTATCCCACACTCGGAGATACCGCGCACAGTTCCGGTCTCTCTATCCCACTCTCGGAGTTACCGCGCACAGTCCCAGTCTCTCTATCCCACACTCGGTGTTACCGTGCACAGTCCCGGCCTCCATATCCCACACTCGGAGATACCACGCACAGTCCCGGTCTCCGTATCCCACACTCGGAGATAACACGCACAGTCCCGGTCTCTCTATCCCACACTCGGAGTTACCGCGCACAGTTCCGGTCTCTCTATCCCACACTCGGAGTTACCGTGCACAGTCCCGGTCTCGGTATCCCACACTCAGAGTTACCGTGCACAGTCCCGGTCTCCGTATCCCACACTCGGTGTTACCGCGCACAGTCCCGGTCTCCGTATCCCACACTCGGGGATACCGCGCACAGTCCCGGTCTCTCTATCCCACACTCGGAGTTACCACGCACAGTCCCGGTCTCCATATCCCACACTCGGAGATACCACGCACGGTCCCCGTCTCCATATCGCAACTTCGGAGATACCACGCACAGTCCCGGTCTCTCTATCCCACACTCAGAGTTACTGTACACAGTCCCGTTCTCTCTATCCCACACTCGGAGTTACTGTGCACAGTCCCGGTCTCCGTGTCCCACACTCGGAGTTACCGCGCACAGTCCCGGTCTCCGTGTCCCACACTCGGAGTTACCGCGCACAGTCCCCGTCTCTCTATCCCACACTCGGTGTTACCGTGCACAGTCCTGGTCTCTTTATCCCACACTCGGAGTTACCCTGCACAGTTCCGGTCTCCGTATCCCACACTCGGAGTTACCATGCACAGCCCCAGTCTCTCTATCCCACACTCGGAGTTACCGCGCACAGTCCCGGTCTCTCTATCCCACACTCGGAGTTACCGCGCACAGTTCCGGTCTCTCTATCCCACACTCGGAGTTATCGTGCACAGTCCCGGTCTCCGTATCCCACACTCGGAGTTACCGCGCACAGTCCCGGTCTCCGTAACCCACACTCGGAGTTACCACGTACAGTCCCGGTCTCTCTATCCCACACTCGGAGTTACCGTGCACAGTCCCGGTCTCCGTATCCCACACTCGGAGTTACAAAGCACAGTCCCGGTCTCCGTATCACACATTCGGAGTTACCGCGCACCGTCCCGGTCTCCGTATCCCAAACTCGGAGATACCGCGCACAGTCCCGGTCTCTCTATCCCACACTCGGAGTTACCACGCACAGTCCCGGTCTCCGTATCCCACACTCGGAGATACCGCGCACAGTCCCGGTCTCTCTATCCCACACTCGGAGATACCACGCACAGTCCCGGTCTCCATATCGCAAACTCGGAGATACCACGCACGGTCCCCGTCTCCATATCGCAAATTCGGAGATACCACGCACAGTCCCGGTCTCTCTATCCCACACTCGGAGTTACTGCACACAGTCCCGGTCTCTCTATCCCACACTCGGAGCTACCGTGCACAGTCCCGGTCTCCGTATCCCAAACTCTGAGTTACTGTACACAGTCTCGGTCTCCGTATCCCAAACTCGGAGTTACCGCGCACAGTCCCGGTGTCTCTATCCCACACTCCGAGTTACCTCAAACAGTCCCGCTCTCCTTATCCCACCATTGGAGTTACCGTGCACAGTCCCGGTCTCCGTATCCCACACTCGGAGTTACCGCGCACAGTCCCGGTCTCTCTATCCCACACTCGGAGTTACCGCGCACAGTCCCGGTCTCTCTATCCCACACTCGGAGTTACCGCGCACAGTCCCGGTCTCTCTATCCCACACTCGGAGTTACCGAGCACAGTCCCGGTCTCCATATCTCACACTCGGAGTTACCGCGCACAGTCCCGGTCTCTCTATCCCACACTCGGAGTTACTGTGCACAGTCCCGGTCTCTCCATCCCACACTCGGAGTTACCGAGCACAGTCGCGGTCTCTGTATCCCACACTCGGAGTAACAACGCACAGTCCCAGTCTCCGTATCCCACACTCAGTGTTACCGGGAGCATTCCCAGTCGCTCTATCCCACACTCGGAGTTACAGCGCACAGTCCCGGTCTCTCTATCCCAGACTCGGAGTTACCACGCACAGTCCCGGTCTCCGTATCCCACTCTCGGAGGTACCGCGCACAGTCCCGGTCTCTCTATCCCACACTCGGTGTTACCGCGCACAGTCCCGGTCTCCATATCCCACACTCGGAGATACCACGCACAGTCCCGGTCTCCATATCCCACACTCGGAGATACCACGCACAGTCCCGGACTCTTTATCCCACACTTGGAGTTACCCTGCACAGTTCCGGTCTCCATATCCCAAACTCGGAGATACCACACACATTCCCGGTCTCTCCATCCCACACTCGGAGTTACCATGCACAGTCCCAGTCTCCGTATCCCACACTCTGAGTTACCGCGCACAGACCCGGTCTCTCTAACCCACACTCGGATTTACCATGCACCGTCCTGGTCTCTCTATCCCACACTCAGAGTTAACATGCACAGTCCTGGTATCCGTATCCCACACTCGGAGTTACCGCGCACAGTCCCAGTCTCCGTATCGAACACTCGGAGTTACCGTGCACAGTCCCGGTCTCCGTATCGAAAACTCGGAGTTACCGTGCACAGTCCCGGTCTCTCTATCCCACACTCGGAGTTACCGCGCACAGTCTCGGTCTCACTATCCCACACTCGGAGTTACCGCGCACAGTCCCGGCCTCTCTATCCCACACTCGGAGTTACCGTGCACAGTCCCGGTCTCTCTATCCCACACTCGGAGTTACCATGCACAGTCCCAGTCTCCGTATCCCACACTCGGAGTTACCATGCACCGTCCTGGTCTCTCTATCCCACACTCGGAGTTACCGCGCACAGTCCCGGTCTCTCCATCCCACACTCGGAGTTACCATGCACAGTCCCAGTCTCCGTATCCCACACTCGGAGTTACCGCGCACAGTCCCGGTCTCTCTATCCCACACTCGGAGTTACCATGCACCGTCCTGGTCTCTCTATCCCACACTCAGAGTTACCATGCACAGTCCTGGTATCCGTATCCCACACTCGGAGTTACCGCGCACAGTCCCGGTCTCTCCATCCCACACTCGGAGTTACCGTGTACAGTCCTGGTATCCGTATCCCACACTCGGAGTTACCGTGCACAGTCCCGGTCTCTCCATCCCACACTCGGAGTTACCATGCACAGTCCCGGTCTCCGTATCCCACAATCGGAGTTACCATGCACAGTCCCGGTCTCCGTATCCCACACTCGGAGTTACCATGCACCGTCCTGGTCTCTCTATCCCACACTCGGAGTTACCGCGCACAGTCCCGGTCTCCTTATCCCACCATTGGAGTTACCGTGCACAGTCCTGGTCTCCGTATCCCACACTCGGTGTTACCGTGCACAGTCCCGTTCTCTCTAACCGACACTCGGAGTTTCCACGCACAGTCCCGGTCTCTATATTCCACACTCGGTTTTACTGCGCACATTCCCGGTCTCTCTATCCCACACTCGGAGTTACCGTGCACAGTCCCGGTCTCCATATCCCACACTCGGTGTTACCGCGCACAGTCCCGGTCTATCTATCCAACACTCGGAGTTACCGTGCACAGTCCCGGTCTCTCTATCCCACACTAGGAGTTACCACGCTCAGTCCCGGTCTTCATATCCCACATTCGGTGTTACCGCGCACAGTCCCGGTCTCTCTCTCCCACACTCGGTGTTACCGCGCACAGTCCTGGTCTCTCTATCCCTCACTCGGAGTTACCGTGCACCGTCCCGGTCTTTCTATCCCTCACTCGGAGTTACCGTGCACAGTCCCGCTCTCCATATCCCACACTCGGAGTTAGCGCGCACAGTCCCGGTCTTTCTATCCCTCACTCGGAGTTACCGTGCACTGTCCTGATCTCTCTATCCCTCACTCGGAGTTACCGTGCACAGTTCCGGTCTCTCTATCCCACACTCGGAGTTACCGCGCACAATCCCGATCTCTCTATCCCACACTCGGAGTTACCATGCACAGTCCCAGTCTCCGTATCCCACACTCGGAGTTACCATGCACCGTCCTGGTCTCTCTATCCCACACTCGGAGTTACCGCGCACAGTCCCGGTCTCTCCATCCCACACTCGGAGTTACCATGCACAGTCCCAGTCTCCGTATCCCACACTCGGAGTTACCGCGCACAGTCCCGGTCTCTCTATCCCACACTCGGAGTTACTGCACACAGTCCCGGTCTCTCTATCCCACACTCGGAGCTACCGTGCACAGTCCCGGTCTCCGTATCCCAAACTTTGAGTTACTGTACACAGTCTCGGTCTCCGTATCCCAAACTCGGAGTTACCGCGCACAGTCCCGGTGTCTCTATCCCACACTCCGAGTTACCTCAAACAGTCCCGCTCTCCTTATCCCACCATTGGAGTTACCGTGCACAGTCCCGGTCTCCGTATCCCACACTCAGAGTTACCGTGCACAGTCCCAGTCTCTCTTTCCCTCACTCGGAGTTACCTCACACAGTCCCGGTCTCCGTATCCCACACTCGGAGTTACCGCGCACAGTCCCGGTCTCTCTATCCCACACTCGGAGTTACCGCGCACAGTCCCGGTCTCTCTATCCCACACTCGGAGTTACCGCGCACAGTCCCGGTCTCTCTATCCCACACTCGGAGTTACCGAGCACAGTCCCGGTCTCCATATCTCACACTCGGAGTTACCGCGCACAGTCCCGGTCTCTCTATCCCACACTCGGAGTTACTGTGCACAGTCCCGGTCTCTCCATCCCACACTCGGAGTTACCGAGCACAGTCGCGGTCTCTGTATCCCACACTCGGAGTAACAACGCACAGTCCCAGTCTCCGTATCCCACACTCAGTGTTACCGGGAGCATTCCCAGTCTCTCTATCCCACACTCGGAGTTACAGCGCACAGTCCCGGTCTCTCTATCCCAGACTCGGAGTTACCACGCACAGTCCCGGTCTCCGTATCCCACTCTCGGAGGTACCGCGCACAGTCCCGGTCTCTCTATCCCACACTCGGTGTTACCGCGCACAGTCCCGGTCTCAATATCCCACACTCGGAGATACCACGCACAGTCCCGGTCTCCATATCCCACACTCGGAGATACCACGCACAGTCCCGGTCTCTTTATCCCACACTTGGAGTTACCCTGCACAGTTCCGGTCTCCATATCCCAAACTCGGAGATACCACACACATTCCCGGTCTCTCCATCCCACACTCGGAGTTACCATGCACAGTCCCAGTCTCCGTATCCCACACTCTGAGTTACCGCGCACAGACCCGGTCTCTCTAACCCACACTCGGATTTACCATGCACCGTCCTGGTCTCTCTATCCCACACTCAGAGTTAACATGCACAGTCCTGGTATCCGTATCCCACACTCGGAGTTACCGCGCACAGTCCCAGTCTCCGTATCGAAAACTCGGAGTTACCGTGCACAGTCCCGGTCTCTCTATCCCAGACTCGGAGTTACCACGCACAGTCCCGGTCTCCGTATCCCACTCTCGGAGGTACCGCGCACAGTCCCGGTCTCTCTATCCCACACTCGGTGTTACCGCGCACAGTCCCGGTCTCCATATCCCACACTCGGAGATACCACGCACAGTCCCGGTCTCCATATCCCACACTCGGAGATACCACGCACAGTCCCGGTCTCTTTATCCCACACTTGGAGTTACCCTGCACAGTTCCGGTCTCCATATCCCAAACTCGGAGATACCACACACATTCCCGGTCTCTCCATCCCACACTCGGAGTTACCATGCACAGTCCCAGTCTCCGTATCCCACACTCTGAGTTACCGCGCACAGACCCGGTCTCTCTAACCCACACTCGGATTTACCATGCACCGTCCTGGTCTCTCTATCCCACACTCAGAGTTAACATGCACAGTCCTGGTATCCGTATCCCACACTCGGAGTTACCGTGCACAGTCCCGGTCTCCGTATCGAAAACTCGGAGTTACCGTGCACAGTCCCGGTCTCTCTATCCCACACTCGGAGTTACCGCGCACAGTCTCGGTCTCACTATCCCACACTCGGAGTTACCGCGCACAGTCCCGGCCTCTCTATCCCACACTCGGAGTTACCGTGCACAGTCCCGGTCTCTCTATCCCACACTCGGAGTTACCATGCACAGTCCCAGTCTCCGTATCCCACACTCGGAGTTACCATGCACCGTCCTGGTCTCTCTATCCCACACTCGGAGTTACCGCGCACAGTCCCGGTCTCTCCATCCCACACTCGGAGTTACCATGCACAGTCCCAGTCTCCGTATCCCACACTCGGAGTTACCGCGCACAGTCCCGGTCTCTCTATCCCACACTCGGAGTTACCATGCACCGTCCTGGTCTCTCTATCCCACACTCAGAGTTACCATGCACAGTCCTGGTATCCGTATCCCACACTCGGAGTTACCGCGCACAGTCCCGGTCTCTCCATCCCACACTCGGAGTTACCGTGTACAGTCCTGGTATCCGTATCCCACACTCGGAGTTACCGTGCACAGTCCCGGTCTCTCCATCCCACACTCGGAGTTACCATGCACAGTCCCGGTCTCCGTATCCCACAATCGGAGTTACCATGCACAGTCCCGGTCTCCGTATCCCACACTCGGAGTTACCATGCACCGTCCTGGTCTCTCTATCCCACACTCGGAGTTACCGCGCACAGTCCCGGTCTCCTTATCCCACCATTGGAGTTACCGTGCACAGTCCTGGTCTCCGTATCCCACACTCGGTGTTACCGTGCACAGTCCCGTTCTCTCTAACCGACACTCGGAGTTTCCACGCACAGTCCCGGTCTCTATATTCCACACTCGGTTTTACTGCGCACATTCCCGGTCTCTCTATCCCACACTCGGAGTTACCGTGCACAGTCCCGGTCTCCATATCCCACACTCGGTGTTACCGCGCACAGTCCCGGTCTATCTATCCAACACTCGGAGTTACCGTGCACAGTCCCGGTCTCTCTATCCCACACTAGGAGTTACCACGCTCAGTCCCGGTCTTCATATCCCACATTCGGTGTTACCGCGCACAGTCCCGGTCTCTCTCTCCCACACTCGGTGTTACCGCGCACAGTCCTGGTCTCTCTATCCCTCACTCGGAGTTACCGTGCACCGTCCCGGTCTTTCTATCCCTCACTCGGAGTTACCGTGCACAGTCCCGCTCTCCATATCCCACACTCGGAGTTAGCGTGCACAGTCCCGGTCTTTCTATCCCTCACTCGGAGTTACCGTGCACTGTCCTGATCTCTCTATCCCTCACTCGGAGTTACCGTGCACAGTTCCGGTCTCTCTATCCCACACTCGGAGTTACCGCGCACAATCCCGATCTCTCTATCCCACACTCGGAGTTACCATGCACAGTCCCAGTCTCCGTATCCCACACTCGGAGTTACCATGCACCGTCCTGGTCTCTCTATCCCACACTCGGAGTTACCGCGCACAGTCCCGGTCTCTCCATCCCACACTCGGAGTTACCGAGCACAGTCCCGGTCTCCATATCTCACACTCGGAGTTACCGCGCACAGTCCCGGTCTCTCTATCCCACACTCGGAGTTACTGTGCACAGTCCCGGTCTCTCCATCCCACACTCGGAGTTACCGAGCACAGTCGCGGTCTCTGTATCCCACACTCGGAGTAACAACGCACAGTCCCAGTCTCCGTATCCCACACTCAGTGTTACCGGGAGCATTCCCAGTCTCTCTATCCCACACTCGGAGTTACAGCGCACAGTCCCGGTCTCTCTATCCCAGACTCGGAGTTACCACGCACAGTCCCGGTCTCCGTATCCCACTCTCGGAGGTACCGCGCACAGTCCCGGTCTCTCTATCCCACACTCGGTGTTACCGCGCACAGTCCCGGTCTCCATATCCCACACTCGGAGATACCACGCACAGTCCCGGTCTCCATATCCCACACTCGGAGATACCACGCACAGTCCCGGTCTCTTTATCCCACACTTGGAGTTACCCTGCACAGTTCCGGTCTCCATATCCCAAACTCGGAGATACCACACACATTCCCGGTCTCTCCATCCCACACTCGGAGTTACCATGCACAGTCCCAGTCTCCGTATCCCACACTCTGAGTTACCGCGCACAGACCCGGTCTCTCTAACCCACACTCGGATTTACCATGCACCGTCCTGGTCTCTCTATCCCACACTCAGAGTTAACATGCACAGTCCTGGTATCCGTATCCCACACTCGGAGTTACCGCGCACAGTCCCAGTCTCCGTATCGAACACTCGGAGTTACCGTGCACAGTCCCGGTCTCCGTATCGAAAACTCGGAGTTACCGTGCACAGTCCCGGTCTCTCTATCCCACACTCGGAGTTACCGCGCACAGTCTCGGTCTCACTATCCCACACTCGGAGTTACCGCGCACAGTCCCGGCCTCTCTATCCCACACTCGGAGTTACCGTGCACAGTCCCGGTCTCTCTATCCCACACTCGGAGTTACCATGCACAGTCCCAGTCTCCGTATCCCACACTCGGAGTTACCATGCACCGTCCTGGTCTCTCTATCCCACACTCGGAGTTACCGCGCACAGTCCCGGTCTCTCCATCCCACACTCGGAGTTACCATGCACAGTCCCAGTCTCCGTATCCCACACTCGGAGTTACCGCGCACAGTCCCGGTCTCTCTATCCCACACTCGGAGTTACCATGCACCGTCCTGGTCTCTCTATCCCACACTCAGAGTTACCATGCACAGTCCTGGTATCCGTATCCCACACTCGGAGTTACCGCGCACAGTCCCGGTCTCTCCATCCCACACTCGGAGTTACCGTGTACAGTCCTGGTATCCGTATCCCACACTCGGAGTTACCGTGCACAGTCCCGGTCTCTCCATCCCACACTCGGAGTTACCATGCACAGTCCCGGTCTCCGTATCCCACAATCGGAGTTACCATGCACAGTCCCGGTCTCCGTATCCCACACTCGGAGTTACCATGCACCGTCCTGGTCTCTCTATCCCACACTCGGAGTTACCGCGCACAGTCCCGGTCTCCTTATCCCACCATTGGAGTTACCGTGCACAGTCCTGGTCTCCGTATCCCACACTCGGTGTTACCGTGCACAGTCCCGTTCTCTCTAACCGACACTCGGAGTTTCCACGCACAGTCCCGGTCTCTATATTCCACACTCGGTTTTACTGCGCACATTCCCGGTCTCTCTATCCCACACTCGGAGTTACCGTGCACAGTCCCGGTCTCCATATCCCACACTCGGTGTTACCGCGCACAGTCCCGGTCTATCTATCCAACACTCGGAGTTACCGTGCACAGTCCCGGTCTCTCTATCCCACACTAGGAGTTACCACGCTCAGTCCCGGTCTTCATATCCCACATTCGGTGTTACCGCGCACAGTCCCGGTCTCTCTCTCCCACACTCGGTGTTACCGCGCACAGTCCTGGTCTCTCTATCCCTCACTCGGAGTTACCGTGCACCGTCCCGGTCTTTCTATCCCTCACTCGGAGTTACCGTGCACAGTCCCGCTCTCCATATCCCACACTCGGAGTTAGCGTGCACAGTCCCGGTCTTTCTATCCCTCACTCGGAGTTACCGTGCACTGTCCTGATCTCTCTATCCCTCACTCGGAGTTACCGTGCACAGTTCCGGTCTCTCTATCCCACACTCGGAGTTACCGCGCACAATCCCGATCTCTCTATCCCACACTCGGAGTTACCATGCACAGTCCCAGTCTCCGTATCCCACACTCGGAGTTACCATGCACCGTCCTGGTCTCTCTATCCCACACTCGGAGTTACCGCGCACAGTCCCGGTCTCTCCATCCCACACTCGGAGTTACCATGCACAGTCCCAGTCTCCGTATCCCACACTCGGAGTTACCGCGCACAGTCCCGGTCTCTCTATCCCACACTCGGAGTTACCATGCACCGTCCTGGTCTCTCTATCCCACACTCAGAGTTACCATGCACAGTCCTGGTATCCGTATCCCACACTCGGAGTTACCGCGCACAGTCCCGGTCTCTCCATCCCACACTCGGAGTTACCGTGCACAGTCCTGGTATCCGTATCCCACACTCGGAGTTACCGTGCACAGTCCCGGTCTCTCCATCCCACACTCGGAGTTACCATGCACAGTCCCGGTCTCCGTATCCCACAATCGGAGTTACCATGCACAGTCCCGGTCTCCGTATCCCACACTCGGAGTTACCATGCACCGTCCTGGTCTCTCTATCCCACACTCGGAGTTACCGCGCACAGTCCCGGTCTCCTTATCCCACCATTGGAGTTACCGTGCACAGTCCTGGTCTCCGTATCCCACACTCGGTGTTACCGTGCACAGTCCCGTTCTCTCTAACCGACACTCGGAGTTTCCACGCACAGTCCCGGTCTCTATATTCCACACTCGGTTTTACTGCGCACATTCCCGGTCTCTCTATCCCACACTCGGAGTTACCGTGCACAGTCCCGGTCTCCATATCCCACACTCGGTGTTACCGCGCACAGTCCCGGTCTATCTATCCAACACTCGGAGTTACCGTGCACAGTCCCGGTCTCTCTATCCCACACTAGGAGTTACCACGCTCAGTCCCGGTCTTCATATCCCACATTCGGTGTTACCGCGCACAGTCCCGGTCTCTCTCTCCCACACTCGGTGTTACCGCGCACAGTCCTGGTCTCTCTATCCCTCACTCGGAGTTACCGTGCACAGTCCCGGTCTTTCTATCCCTCACTCGGAGTTACCGTGCACAGTCCCGCTCTCCATATCCCACACTCGGAGTTAGCGCGCACAGTCCCGGTCTTTCTATCCCTCACTCGGAGTTACCGTGCACTGTCCTGATCTCTCTATCCCTCACTCGGAGTTACCGTGCACAGTTCCGGTCTCTCTATCCCACACTCGGAGTTACCGCGCACAATCCCGATCTCTCTATCCCACACTCGGAGTTACCATGCACAGTCCCAGTCTCCGTATCCCACACTCGGAGTTACCATGCACAGTCCCAGTCTCCGTATCCCACACTCGGAGTTACCGCGCACAGTCCCGGTCTGTCTATCCCACACTCGGAGTTACCATGCACCGTCCTGGTCTCTCTATCCCACACTCAGAGTTACCATGCACAGTCCTGGTATCCGTATCCCACACTCGGAGTTACCGCGCACAGTCCCGGTCTCTCCATCCCACACTCGGAGTTACCGTGCACAGTCCTGGTATCCGTATCCCACACTCGGAGTTACCGTGCACAGTCCCGGTCTCTCCATCCCACACTCGGAGTTACCATGCACAGTCCCGGTCTCCGTATCCCACAATCGGAGTTACCATGCACCGTCCCGGTCTCCGTATCCCACACTCGGAGTTACCATGCACCGTCCTGGTCTCTCTATCCCACACTCGGAGTTACCGCGCACAGTCCCGGTCTCCTTATCCCACCATTGGAGTTACCGTGCACAGTCCTGGTCTCCGTATCCCACACTCGGTGTTACCGTGCACAGTCCCGGTCTCTCTAACCGACACTCGGAGTTACCACGCACAGTCCCGGTCTCTATATTCCACACTCGGTTTTACTGCGCGCATTCCCGGTCTCTCTATCCCACACTCGGAGTTACCGTGCACAGTCCCGGTCTCCATATCCCACACTCGGAGTTACCGTGCACCGTCCCGATCTTTCTATCCCTCACTCGGAGTTACCATGCACAGTCCCGGTCTCTCTGATCCACACTCGGAGTTACCGTGCACAGTCCCGGTCTCCTTATCCCACACTCGGAGTTACCGCGCACAGTCCCGGTCTCTGTATCCCACACTCGGAGATACCGCGCACAGTTCCGGTCTCTCTATCCCACTCTCGGAGTTACCGCGCACAGTCCCAGTCTCTCTATCCCACACTCGGTGTTACCGTGCACAGTCCCGGCCTCCATATCCCACACTCGGAGATACCACGCACAGTCCCCGTCTCCATATCCCACACTCGGAGATAACACGCACAGTCCCGGTCTCTTTATCCCACACTTGGAGTTACCCTGCACAGTTCCGGTCTCCATATCCCACACTCGGAGATACCACGCACATTCCCGGACTCTCTATCCCACTCTCGGAGATACCGCGCACAGTCCCGGTCTCTCTATCCCACACTCGGAGTTACCGTGCACAGTCCCGGTCTCTCTGTCGCACACTCGGAGTTACCACGCACAGTCCCGGTCTCCGTATCCCACACTTGGAGTTACCGCGCACAGTCCCGGTCTCTCTATCCCTCACTCGGAGTTACCGTGCACCGTCCCGGTCTTTCTATCCCTCACTCGGAGTTACCGTGCACAGTCCCGCTCTCCATATCCCACACTCGGAGTTAGCGCGCACAGTCCCGGTCTTTCTATCCCTCACTCGGAGTTACCGTGCACTGTCCTGATCTCTCTATCCCTCACTCGGAGTTACCGTGCACAGTTCCGGTCTCTCTATCCCACACTCGGAGTTACCGCGCACAATCCCGATCTCTCTATCCCACACTCGGAGTTACCATGCACAGTCCCAGTCTCCGTATCCCACACTCGGAGTTACCATGCACCGTCCTGGTCTCTCTATCCCACACTCGGAGTTACCGCGCACAGTCCCGGTCTCTCCATCCCACACTCGGAGTTACCATGCACAGTCCCAGTCTCCGTATCCCACACTCGGAGTTACCGCGCACAGTCCCGGTCTCTCTATCCCACACTCGGAGTTACTGCACACAGTCCCGGTCTCTCTATCCCACACTCGGAGCTACCGTGCACAGTCCCGGTCTCCGTATCCCAAACTCTGAGTTACTGTACACAGTCTCGGTCTCCGTATCCCAAACTCGGAGTTACCGCGCACAGTCCCGGTGTCTCTATCCCACACTCCGAGTTACCTCAAACAGTCCCGCTCTCCTTATCCCACCATTGGAGTTACCGTGCACAGTCCCGGTCTCCGTATCCCACACTCAGAGTTACCGTGCACAGTCCCAGTCTCTCTATCCCTCACTCGGAGTTACCTCACACAGTCCCGGTCTCCGTATCCCACACTCGGAGTTACCGCGCACAGTCCCGGTCTCTCTATCCCACACTCGGAGTTACCGCGCACAGTCCCGGTCTCTCTATCCCACACTCGGAGTTACCGCGCACAGTCCCGGTCTCTCTATCCCACACTCGGAGTTACCGAGCACAGTCCCGGTCTCCATATCTCACACTCGGAGTTACCGCGCACAGTCCCGGTCTCTCTATCCCACACTCGGAGTTACTGTGCACAGTCCCGGTCTCTCCATCCCACACTCGGAGTTACCGAGCACAGTCGCGGTCTCTGTATCCCACACTCGGAGTAACAACGCACAGTCCCAGTCTCCGTATCCCACACTCAGTGTTACCGGGAGCATTCCCAGTCTCTCTATCCCACACTCGGAGTTACAGCGCACAGTCCCGGTCTCTCTATCCCAGACTCGGAGTTACCACGCACAGTCCCGGTCTCCGTATCCCACTCTCGGAGGTACCGCGCACAGTCCCGGTCTCTCTATCCCACACTCGGTGTTACCGCGCACAGTCCCGGTCTCCATATCCCACACTCGGAGATACCACGCACAGTCCCGGTCTCCATATCCCACACTCGGCGATACCACGCACAGTCCCGGTCTCTTTATCCCACACTTGGAGTTACCCTGCACATTCCCGGTCTCTCCATCCCACACTCGGAGTTACCATGCACAGTCCCAGTCTCCGTATCCCACACTCTGAGTTACCGCGCACAGACCCGGTCTCTCTAACCCACACTCGGATTTACCATGCACCGTCCTGGTCTCTCTATCCCACACTCAGAGTTAACATGCACAGTCCTGGTATCCGTATCCCACACTCGGAGTTACCGCGCACAGTCCCAGTCTCCGTATCGAACACTCGGAGTTACCGTGCACAGTCCCGGTCTCCGTATCGAAAACTCGGAGTTACCGTGCACAGTCCCGGTCTCTCTATCCCACACTCGGAGTTACCGCGCACAGTCTCGGTCTCACTATCCCACACTCGGAGTTACCGCGCACAGTCCCGGTCTCTCTATCCCACACTCGGAGTTACCGTGCACAGTCCCGGTCTCTCTATCCCACACTCGGAGTTACCGTGCACAGTCCAGGTCTCCGTATCCCACACTCGGAGTTACCATGCACAGTCCTGGTCTCCGTATACCACACTCGGAGTTACCGTGCACAGTCCCGGTCTCCGTATCCCACACTCGCAGTTACTGTGCACAGTCCCGGTCTCTCCATCCCACACTCGGAGTTCCCGAGCACAGTCCCGGTCTCTGTATCCCACTTTCGGAGTTACCGCGCACAGTCCCGGTCTCCGTATCCCACACTCGGAGTTACCGTGCACAGTCCCAGTCTCTCTATCCCACACTCGGAGTTACAGCGCACAGTCCCGGTCTCTCTACCCCAGACTCGGAGTTACCACGCACAGTCCCGGTCTCTCTATCCCACACTCGGAGTTACCGTGCACAGTCCCGGTCTCCGTATCGCACAGTCGGAGTTACCGTGCACCGTCCCGGTCTCCGTATCCCACACTCAGAGTTACTGTGCACAGTCCCGGTCTCTCTATCCCACACTCGGAGTTACCATGCACAGTCCCGGTCTCTCTATCCCACACTCGGAGTTACCGCGCACAGTCCCGGTCTCTCTATCCCACACTCGGTGTTACCGCGCACAGTCCTGGTCTCTCTATCCCTCACTCGGAGTTACCGTGCACCGTCCCGGTCTTTCTATCCCTCACTCGGAGTTACCGTGCACAGTCCCGCTCTCCATATCCCACACTCGGAGTTAGCGCGCACAGTCCCGGTCTTTCTATCCCTCACTCGGAGTTACCGTGCACTGTCCTGATCTCTCTATCCCTCACTCGGAGTTACCGTGCACAGTTCCGGTCTCTCTATCCCACACTCGGAGTTACCGCGCACAATCCCGATCTCTCTATCCCACACTCGGAGTTACCATGCACAGTCCCAGTCTCCGTATCCCACACTCGGAGTTACCATGCACCGTCCTGGTCTCTCTATCCCACACTCGGAGTTACCGCGCACAGTCCCGGTCTCTCCATCCCACACTCGGAGTTACCATGCACAGTCCCAGTCTCCGTATCCCACACTCGGAGTTACCGCGCACAGTCCCGGTCTCTCTATCCCACACTCGGAGTTACCAGGCACCGTCCGGTCTCTCTATCCCACACTCGGAGTTACCGTGCACAGTCCCGGTCTCCGTATCCCACACTCGGAGTTACCGCGCACAGTCCCGGTCTCTCTATCCCACACTCGGAGTTACCGTGCACAGTCCCGGTCTCCTATCCACACTCGGAGTTACCGCGCACAGTCCCGTTCTCTCTATCCACACTCGGAGATTACCAGGCACAGTCCCGGTCTCCGTATCCCACACTCGGAGTTACCATGCACAGTCCCGGTCTCCGTATCCCACACTCGGAGTTACCAGGCACAGTCCCGGTCTCTCTATCCCACACTCGGAGTTACCGCTGCACAGTCCGGTCTCCGTATCCCACATCGGTGTTACCTCGCACAGTCCCGCTCTCCGTATCCCACACTCGGAGTTACCGTGCACAGTCCTGGTCTCTCTATCCGACACTCGGAGTTTCCACGCACAGTCCCGGTCTCTATATTCCCACACTCGGAGTTACCGTGCACAGTCCCGGTCTCTCTATCCCACACTAGGAGTTACCACGCTCAGTCCCGGTCTTCATATCCCACACTCGGAGTTACCTTGCACAGTCCCGGTCTCTCTATCCCACACTCGGAGTTACCGCGCACAGTACTGGTCTCTCTATCCCACACTCGGAGTTACCGAGTACAGACCCAATCTCTCTATCCCACACTCGGAGTTACCGTGCCCAGTCCCAGTCTCCGTATCCCACAATCGGAGTAATCGCGCACCGTCCCGGTCTCTCTATCCCACACTCGGAGTTACCGTGCACAGTCCCAGTCTCTCTATCCCACACTCGGAGTTACCACGCCCAATCGCGGTCTCTCTATCCCACACTCGAGTTACCGCGCACAGTCCCGGACTCCCTATCCAACGCTCGGAGTTACCGCGCACAGTCCCGGTCTCTCTATACCACACTCGGAGTTACCATGCACCGTCCTGGTCTCTCTATCCCACACTCGGAGTTACCGCGCACAGTCCCGGTCTGTCCATCCCACACTTGGAGTTACCATGCACAGTCCCAGTCTCCGTATCCCACACTCGGAGTTACCGCGCACAGTCCCGGTCTCTCTATCCCACACTCGGAGTTACCATGCACCGTCCTGGTCTCTCTATCCCACACTCAGAGTTACCATGCACAGTCCTGGTATCCGTATCCCACACTCGGAGTTACCGCGCACAGTCCCGGTCTCTCCATCCCACACTCGGAGTTACCGTGCACAGTCCTGGTATCCGTATCCCACACTCGGAGTTACCGTGCACAGTCCCGGTCTCTCCATCCCACACTCGGAGTTACCATGCACAGTCCCGGTCTCCGTATCCCACACTCGGAGTTACCTTGCACCGTCCCGGTCTCCGTATCCCACACTCGGAGTTACCATGCACCGTCCTGGTCTCTCTATCCCACACTCGGAGTTACCGCGCACAGTCCCGGTCTCCTTATCCCACCATTGGAGTTACCGTGCACAGTCCTGGTCTCCGTATCGCACAGTCGGAGTTACCGTGCACCGTCCCCGGTCTCCGTATCCCACACTCAGAGTTACTGTGCACAGTCCCGGTCTCTCTATCCCACACTCGGTGTTACCATGCACAGTCCCGGTCTCTCTATCCCACACTTGGAGTTACCGCGCACAGTCCCGGTCTCTCTATCCCACACTCAGAGTTACCACGCACAGTCCCGGTCTCTCTATCCCACACTCGGAGTTACCGAGCATAGTCCCGGTCTCCGTATCATAGACTGGGAGTTACCGCGCACAGTACCGGTCTCTCTATCCCACACTCGGAGTTACCGCGCACAAGGCCCTGTCTCCGTATCCCACACTCGGAGATACCGCGCACAGTTCCGGTCTCTCTATCCCACTCTCGGAGTTACCGCGCACAGTCCCGGTCTCTCTATCCCACACTCGGTGTTACCGCGCACAGTCCCGGTCTCCATATCCCACACTCGGAGATACCATGCACAGTCCCGGTCTCCATATCCCACACTCGGAGATACCACGCACAGTCCCGGTCTCTTTATCCCACACTTGGAGTTACCCTGCACAGTTCCGGTCTCCATATCCCACACTCGGAGATACCACGCACATTCCCGGTCTCTCTATCCCAACTCGGAGTTACCACGCACAGTCCTGGTCTCTCTATCCCGCACTCAGAGTTACCGCGCACAGTCCCGGTCTCTCTATCCCACACTCGGAGTTACTGTGCACCGTCCCGGTCTCTCCATCCCACACTCGGAGTTACCGAGCACTGTCCCGGTCTCTGTATCCCACACTCGGAGTTACAACGCACAGTCCCAGTCTCCGTATCCCACACTCGGAGTTACCGCGCACAGTTCCGGTCTCTCTATCCCACACTCGGAGTTACCGCGCACAGTCCCTGTCTCCGTATCCCACATTCGGAGTTACCGTATACAGTCCCGGTCTCCCTATCCCACATTCGGAGTTACCGTGCACAGTCCCGGTCTCTCTATCCCACACTCGGAGTTACCGTTCACATTTCCGGTCTCTCTATCCTACACTCTGAGTTACTGTGCACATTCCCGATTTCCGTATCCCACACTCGGAGTTACCGTGCACAGTCCCGGTCTCCGTACCCCACACTCGCAGTTACTGTGCACAGTCCCGGTCTCTCCATCCCACACTCGGAGTTCCCGAGCACAGTCCCGGTCTCTGTATCCCACTTTCAGAGTTACCGCGCACAGTCCCAGTCTCCGTATCCCACACTCAGTGTTACCGGGAGCATTCCCAGTCTCTCTATCCCACACTCGGAGTTACAGCGCACAGTCCCGGTCTCTCTATCCCAGACTCGGAGTTACCACGCACAGTCCCGGTCTCTCTATCCCACACTCGGAGTTACCGTGCACAGTCCCGGTCTCCGTATCGCACAGTCGGAGTTACCGTGCACCGTCCCGGTCTCCGTATCCCACACTCAGAGTTACTGTGCACAGTCCCGGTCTCTCTATCCCACACTCGGTGTTACCATGCACAGTCCCGGTCTCTCTATCCCACACTTGGAGTTACCGCGCACAGTCCCGGTCTCTCTATCCCACACTCGGAGTTACCGCGCACAGGCCCTGTCTCCGTATCCCACACTCGGAGATACCGCGCACAGTTCCGGTCTCTCTATCCCACTCTCGGAGTTACCGCGCACAGTCCCGGTCTCCATATCCCACACTCGGAGATACCATGCACAGTCCCGGTCTCCATATCCCACACTCGGAGATACCACGCACAGTCCCGGTCTCTTTATCCCACACTTGGAGTTACCCTGCACAGTTCCGGTCTCCATATCCCACACTCGGAGATACCACGCACATTCCCGGTCTCTCTATCCCAACTCGGAGTTACCACGCACAGTCCTGGTCTCTCTATCCCGCACTCAGAGTTACCGCGCACAGTCCCGGTCTCTCTATCCCACACTCGGAGTTACTGTGCACCGTCCCGGTCTCTCCATCCCACACTCGGAGTTACCGAGCACTGTCCCGGTCTCTGTATCCCACACTCGGAGTTACAACGCACAGTCCCAGTCTCCGTATCCCACACTCAGTGTTACCGGGAGCATTCCCAGTCTCTCTATCCCACACTCGGAGTTACCGTGCACTGTCCCAGTCTCCGTATCCCACACTCGGAGTTACCGTGCACAGTCCCGGTCGCCGTATCCCACACTCGGAGTTACCGCGCACAGTCCCGGTCTCTCTATCCCACACTCGGAGTTACCGCGCACTGTCCCGGTCTCTCTATCCCACACTCGGAGTTACCGTGCACAGTCCCGGTCTCCATATCCCACATTCGGAGATACCACGCACAGTCCCGGTCTCTCTATCCCACACTCGGAGTTACCGTGCACTGTCCCAGTCTCCGTATCCCACACTCGGAGTTACCGTGCACAGTCCCGGTCGCCGTATCCCACACTCGGAGTTACCGCGCACAGTCCCGGTCTCTCTATCCCACACTCGGAGTTACCGCGCACTGTCCCGGTCTCTCTATCCCACACTCGGAGTTACCGTGCACAGTCCCGGTCTCCATATCCCACACTCGGAGATACCACGCACAGTCCCGGTCTCTCTATCCCACACTCGGAGTTACCGTGCACAGTCCCGGTCTCCGTATCCCACACTCGGAGTTACCGTGCACAGTCCCGGTCTCCGTATCCCACACTCGGATTTTCCACGCGGAGTCCCGGTCTCTCTATCCCACACTCGGAGTTACCGTGCACATTCCCGGTCTCTCTATCCTACACTCTGAGTTACTGTGCACAGTCCTGGTCTCTCTATCCCACACTCGGTGTTACCGTGCACAGTCCCGGTCTCCATATCCCACACTCGGAGATACCCCGCACAGTCCCGGTCTCCATATCCCACACTCGGAGATACCACGCACAGTCCCAGTCTCTTTATCCCAAACTTGGAGTTACCCTGCACAGTTCCGGTCTCCATATCCCACACTCGGAGATACCACGCACATTCCCGGTCTCTCTATGGCACACTCGGAGTTACCGCGCACAGTCCCGGTCTCTCTATCCCACACTCGGAGTTACCACGCACAGTCCCGTTCTCCGTATCCCACACTCGGAGTTACCGCTCACCGTCCCGGTCTCCGTATCCCAAACTCGGAGATACCGCGCACAGTCCCGGTCTCTCTATCCCACACTCGGAGTTACCACGCACAGTCCCGGTCTCCGTATCCCACACTTGGATATACCGCGCACAGTCCCGGTCTCTCTATCCCACACTCGGAGATACCACGCACAGTCCCGGTCTCTCTATCCCACACTCGGAGTTACCGCACAGTCCCGGTCTCTCTATCCCACACTCGGAGTTACCGCGCACAGTCCCGGTCTCTCTATCCCACACTCGGAGTTACCGTGCACAGTCCCGGTCTCTCTATCCCACACTCGGAGTTACCGTGCACAGTCCCGGTCTCCGTATCCCACACTCGGAGTTACCGCACAGTCCCGGTCTCTCTTTCCACACTCGGAGTTACCGTGCACAGTCCCGGTCGCTATGTCCCACACTCGGAGTTACCGCGCACAGTCCCGGTCTCTCTATCCCACACTCGGAGTTACCGCGCACAGTCCCGGTCTCCCTATCCCACACTCGGAGTTACCGTGCACAGTCCCGGTCTCTCTATCCCACACTCGGAGTTACCGTGCACAGTCCCGGTCTCTCTATCCCACACTCGGAGTTACCGCACAGTCCCGGTCTCCGTATCCCACACTCGGAGTTACCGCGCACAGTCCCGGTCTCCCTATCCCACACTCGGAGTTACCGTGCACAGTCCCGGTCTCTCTATCCCACACTCGGAGTTACCGCGCACAGTCCCGGTCTCTCTATCCCACACTCGGAGTTACCGCGCACAGTCCCGGTCTCTCTATCCCACACTCGGAGTTACCGTGCACAGTCCCGGTCTCTCTATCCCACACTCGGAGTTACCGCGCACAGTCCCGGTCTCTCTATCCCACACTCGGAGTTACCGTGCACAGTCCCGGTCTCCGTACCACACACTCGGAGTTACCGTGCACAGTCCCGCTCTCCGTATCCCACCATTGGAGTTACCGCGCACCGTCCCGGTCTCCGTATCCAACACTCGGAGTTACCGTGCACAGTCCCAGTCTCTCTATCCCTCACTCGGAGTTGCCTCACACAGTCCCGGTCTCCGTATCCAACATTCGGAGTTACAAGGCACAGTCCCGGTCTCCGTATCCCACACTCGGATTTACTGTGCACAGTCCCGGTCTCCGTGTCCCACACTCGGAGATACCGCGCACAGTCCCGGTCTCTCTATCCCACACTCGGTGTTACCGTGCACAGTCCCGGTCTCCATATCCCTCACTGGGAGATAGCGTGCACAATCCCGGTCTCCATATCCCACACTCGGAGTTACCGCGCACAGTCCCGGTCTCTCTCTTCCACACTCGGAGTTACCGCGCACAGTCCCGGTCTCTCTATCCCACACTCGGAGTTACCGCGCACAGTCCCGGTCTCCATATCTCACACTCGGAGTTACCGCGCACAGTCCCGGTCTCTCTATCCCACACTCGGAGTTACTGTGCACCGTCCCGGTCTCTCCATCCCACACTCGGAGTTACCGAGCACTGTCCCGGTCTCTGTATCCCACACTCGGAGTTACAACGCACAGTCCCAGTCTCCGTATCCCACACTCAGTGTTACCGGGAGCATTCCCAGTCTCTCTATCCCACACTCGGAGTTACAGCGCACAGTCCCGGTCTCTCTATCCCAGACTCGGAGTTACCACGCACAGTCCCGGTCTCCGTATCCCACACTTGGAGTTACCGCGCACAGTCCCGGTCTCTCTATCCCACACTCGGAGTTACCGTGCACTGTCCCAGTCTCCGTATCCCACACTCGGAGTTACCGTGCACAGTCCCGGTCGCCGTATCCCACACTCGGAGTTACCGCGCACAGTCCCGGTCTCTCTATCCCACACTCGGAGTTACCGCGCACTGTCCCGGTCTCTCTATCCCACACTCGGAGTTACCGTGCACAGTCCCGGTCTCCATATCCCACACTCGGAGATACCACGCACAGTCCCGGTCTCCCTATCCCACATTCGGAGTTACCGTGCACAGTCCCGGTCTCTCTATCCCACACTCGGAGTTACCGTGCACATTTCCGGTCTCTCTATCCTACACTCTGAGTTACTGTGCACATTCCCGATTTCCGTATCCCACACTCGGAGTTACCGTGCACAGTCCCGGTCTCCGTACCCCACACTCGCAGTTACTGTGCACAGTCCCGGTCTCTCCATCCCACACTCGGAGTTCCCGAGCACAGTCCCGGTCTCTGTATCCCACTTTCGGAGTTACCGCGCACAGTCCCAGTCTCCGTATCCCACACTCAGTGTTACCGGGAGCATTCCCAGTCTCTCTATCCCACACTCGGAGTTACAGCGCACAGTCCCGGTCTCTCTATCCCAGACTCGGAGTTACCACGCACAGTCCCGGTCTCTCTATCCCACACTCGGAGTTACCGTGCACAGTCCCGGTCTCCGTATCGCACAGTCGGAGTTACCGTGCACCGTCCCGGTCTCCGTATCCCACACTCAGAGTTACTGTGCACAGTCCCGGTCTCTCTATCCCACACTCGGTGTTACCATGCACAGTCCCGGTCTCTCTATCCCACACTCGGAGTTACCGCGCACAGGCCCTGTCTCCGTATCCCACACTCGGAGATACCGCGCACAGTTCCGGTCTCTCTATCCCACTCTCGGAGTTACCGCGCACAGTCCCGGTCTCCATATCCCACACTCGGAGATACCATGCACAGTCCCGGTCTCCATATCCCACACTCGGAGTTACCACGCACAGTCCCGGTCTCTTTATCCCACACTTGGAGTTACCCTGCACAGTTCCGGTCTCCATATCCCACACTCGGAGATACCACGCACATTCCCGGTCTCTCTATCCCAACTCGGAGTTACCACGCACAGTCCTGGTCTCTCTATCCCGCACTCAGAGTTACCGCGCACAGTCCCGGTCTCTCTATCCCACACTCGGAGTTACTGTGCACCGTCCCGGTCTCTCCATCCCACACTCGGAGTTACCGAGCACTGTCCCGGTCTCTGTATCCCACACTCGGAGTTACAACGCACAGTCCCAGTCTCCGTATCCCACACTCAGTGTTACCGGGAGCATTCCCAGTCTCTCTATCCCACACTCGGAGTTACCGTGCACTGTCCCAGTCTCCGTATCCCACACTCGGAGTTACCGTGCACAGTCCCGGTCGCCGTATCCCACACTCGGAGTTACCGCGCACAGTCCCGGTCTCTCTATCCCACACTCGGAGTTACCGCGCACTGACCCGGTCTCTCTATCCCACACTCGGAGTTACCGTGCACAGTCCCGGTCTCCATATCCCACATTCGGAGATACCACGCACAGTCCCGGTCTCTCTATCCCACACTCGGAGTTACCGTGCACTGTCCCAGTCTCCGTATCCCACACTCGGAGTTACCGTGCACAGTCCCGGTCGCCGTATCCCACACTCGGAGTTACCGCGCACAGTCCCGGTCTCTCTATCCCACACTCGGAGTTACCGCGCACTGTCCCGGTCTCTCTATCCCACACTCGGAGTTACCGTGCACAGTCCCGGTCTCCATATCCCACACTCGGAGATACCACGCACAGTCCCGGTCTCTCTATCCCACACTCGGAGTTACCGTGCACAGTCCCGGTTCCGTATCCCACACTCGGAGTTACCGTGCACAGTCCCGGTCTCCGTATCCCACACTCGGATTTTCCACGCGGAGTCCCGGTCTCTCTATCCCACACTCGGAGTTACCGTGCACATTCCCGGTCTCTCTATCCTACACTCTGAGTTACTGTGCACAGTCCTGGTCTCTCTATCCCACACTCGGTGTTACCGTGCACAGTCCCGGTCTCCATATCCCACACTCGGAGATACCCCGCACAGTCCCGGTCTCCATATCCCACACTCGGAGATACCACGCACAGTCCCAGTCTCGTATCCCACACTTGGAGTTACCCTGCACAGTTCCGGTCTCCACTATCCCACACTCGGAGATACCGACGCACAGTCCCGTTCTCTCGATCCCACACTCGGAGTTACCGCGCAGATCCCTGGTCTCTCTATCCCACTCTCGGAGTTACACGCACAGTCCGTTCTCCGTATCCCACACTCGGAGTTACCGCTCACCGGTCCCGGTCTCCGTATCCCACACTCGGAGATACCACGCACAGTCCCGGTCTCTCTATCCCACACTCGGAGTTACACGCACAGTCCCGGTCTCGATATCCCACACTCTGGAGATACCACGCACAGTCCCGGTCTCTCTATCCCACACTCGGAGATACCACGCACAGTCCGGTCTCCATATCCCACACTCAGGAGATACCACGCACGGTCCCCGTCTACATATCGCAAACTCGGAGATACCACGCACAGTCCCGGTCTCTCTATCCCACACTCGGAGTTACTGCACACAGTCCCGGTCTCTCTATCCCACACTCGGAGCTATCGTGCACAGTCCCGGTCTCCGTATCCCAAACTCTGAGTTACTGTACACAGTCTCGGTCTCCGTATCCCAAACTCGGAGTTACCGCGCACAGTCCCGGTGTCTCTATCCCACACTCCGAGTTACCGCAAACAGTCCCGCTCTCCTTATCCCACCATTGGAGTTACCGTGCACAGTCCCGGTCTCCGTATCCCACACTCAGAGTTACCGTGCACAGTCCCAGTCTCTCTATCCCTCACTCGGAGTTACCTCACACAGTCCCGGTCTCCGTATCCAACGTTCGGTGTTACAACGCACAGTCCCGATCTCCGTATCCCACACTCGGAGTTACTGTGCACAGTCCCGGTCTCCGTGTCCCACACTCGGAGTTACCGCGCACAGTCCCGGTCTCCATGTCCCGCACTCGGAGTTACCACGCACAGTCCCAGTCTCTCTATCCCACACTCGGTGTTACCGTGCACAGTCCCGGTCTCTTTATCCCACACTCGGAGTTACCGCGCACAGTCCCGGTCTCTCTATCCCACACTCGGAGTTACCGTGCACAGTCCCGGTCTCTCTATCCCACACTCAGAGTTACCGTGCACAGTCCCGGTCTCCGTACCACACACTCGGAGTTACCGTGCACAGTCCCGCTCTCCGTATCCCACCATTGGAGTTACCGCGCACCGTCCCGGTCTCCGTATCCAACACTCGGAGTTACCGTGCACAGTCCCAGTCTCTCTATCCCTCACTCGGAGTTGCCTCACACAGTCCCGGTCTCCGTATCCAACGTTCGGAGTTACAAGGCACAGTCCCGGTCTCCGTATCCCACACTCGGATTTACTGTGCACAGTCCCGGTCTCCGTGTCCCACACTCGGAGATACCGCGCACAGTCCCGGTCTCTCTATCCCACACTCGGTGTTACCGTGCACAGTCCCGGTCTCCATATCCCTCACTGGGAGATAGCGTGCACAATCCCGGTCTCCATATCCCACACTCGGAGTTACCGCGCACAGTCCCGGTCTCTCTCTTCCACACTCGGAGTTACCGCGCACAGTCCCGGTCTCTCTATCCCACACTCGGAGTTACCGCGCACAGTCCCGGTCTCCATATCTCACACTCGGAGTTACCGCGCACAGTCCCGGTCTCTCTATCCCACACTCGGAGTTACTGTGCACCGTCCCGGTCTCTCCATCCCACACTCGGAGTTACCGAGCACTGTCCCGGTCTCTGTATCCCACACTCGGAGTTACAACGCACAGTCCCAGTCTCCGTATCCCACACTCAGTGTTACCGGGAGCATTCCCAGTCTCTCTATCCCACACTCGGAGTTACAGCGCACAGTCCCGGTCTCTCTATCCCAGACTCGGAGTTACCACGCACAGTCCCGGTCTCCGTATCCCACACTTGGAGTTACCGCGCACAGTCCCGGTCTCTCTATCCCACACTCGGAGTTACCGTGCACTGTCCCAGTCTCCGTATCCCACACTCGGAGTTACCGTGCACAGTCCCGGTCGCCGTATCCCACACTCGGAGTTACCGCGCACAGTTCCGGTCTCTCTATCCCACACTCGGAGTTACCGCGCACTGTCCCGGTCTCTCTATCCCACACTCGGAGTTACCGTGCACAGTCCCGGTCTCCATATCCCACACTCGGAGATACCACGCACAGTCCCGGTCTCTCTATCCCACACTCGGAGTTACCGTGCACAGTCCCGGTCTCCGTATCCCACACTCGGAGTTACCGTGCACAGTCCCGGTCTCCGTATCCCACACTCGGATTTTCCACGCGGAGTCCCGGTCTCTCTATCCCACACTCGGAGTTACCGTGCACATTCCCGGTCTCTCTATCCTACACTCTGAGTTACTGTGCACAGTCCCGTTCTCTCTATCCCACACTCGGAGTTACCATGCACAGTCCCGGTCTCCGTATCCCACACTCGGAGTTAGCGTACACAGTCCCGGTCTCTCTATCCCACACTCGGAGTTACCGTGCACAGTCCCGGTCTCTCTATCCCACACTCGGAGTTACCGTGCACAGTCCCGGTCTCCGTATCGCACAGTCGGAGTTACCGTGCACCGTCCCGGTCTCCGTATCCCACGCTCAGAGTTACCGAGCACAGTCCCGGTCTCTCTATCCCACACTCGGAGTTACCACGCACAGTCCCGGTCTCTCTATCCCACACTCGGAGTTACCGTGCACAGTCCCGGTCTCCGTATCGCACAGTCGGAGTTACCGTGCACCGTCCCGGTCTCCGTATCCCACACTCAGAGTTACTGTGCACAGTCCCGGTCTCTCTATCCCACACTCGGTGTTACCATGCACAGTCCCGGTCTCTCTATCCCACACTTGGAGTTACCGCGCACAGTCCCGGTCTCTCTATCCCACACTCAGAGTTACCACGCACAGTCCCGGTCTCTCTATCCCACACTCGGAGTTACCGCGCACAGTCCCGGTCTCCGTATCCCACACTCGGAGTTACCGCGCACAGTTCCGGTCTCTCTATCCCACACTCGGAGTTACCGCGCACAGGCCCTGTCTCCGTATCCCACACTCGGTGATACCGCGCACAGTTCCGGTCTCTCTATCCCACTCTCGGAGTTACCGCGCACAGTCCCGGTCTCTCTATCCCACACTCGGTGTTACCGCGCACAGTCCCGGTCTCCATATCCCACACTCGGAGATACCATGCACAGTCCCGGTCTCCATATCCCACACTCGGAGATACCACGCACATTCCCGGTCTCTCTATCCCAACTCGGAGTTACCACGCACAGTCTTGGTCTCTCTATCCCGCACTCAGAGTTACCACGCACAGTTCCGGTCTCTCTATCCCACACTCGGAGTTACCGCGCACAGTCCCGGTCTCTCTATCCCACACTCGGAGTTACCGCGCACAGTTCCGGTCTCTCTATCCCACACTCGGAGTTACCGTGCACAGTCCCGGTCTCCGTATCCCACACTCGGAGTTACAACGCACAGTCCCGGTCTCCCTATCCCACACTCGGAGTTACCACGCACAGTCCCGGTCTCCGTATCCCACACTCGGAGTTACCGCGCACCGTCCCGGTCTCCGTATCCCACACTCGGAGATACCGCGCACAGTCCCGGTCTCTCTATCCCACACTCGGAGTTACCACGCACAGTCCCGGTCTCCGTATCCCACACTCGGAGATACCACGCACAGTCCCGGTCTCCATATCGCAAACTCGGAGATACCACGCACGGTCCCCGTCTCCATATCCCACACTCGGAGATACCATGCACAGTCCCGGTCTCCATATCCCACACTCGGAGATACCACGCACATTCCCGGTCTCTCTATCCCAACTCGGAGTTACCACGCACAGTCTTGGTCTCTCTATCCCGCACTCAGAGTTACCACGCACAGTTCCGGTCTCTCTATCCCACACTCGGAGTTACCGCGCACAGTCCCGGTCTCTCTATCCCACACTCGGAGTTACCGCGCACAGTTCCGGTCTCTCTATCCCACACTCGGAGTTACCGTGCACAGTCCCGGTCTCCGTATCCCACACTCGGAGTTACAACGCACAGTCCCGGTCTCCCTATCCCACACTCGGAGTTACCACGCACAGTCCCGGTCTCCGTATCCCACACTCGGAGTTACCGCGCACCGTCCCGGTCTCCGTATCCCACACTCGGAGATACCGCGCACAGTCCCGGTCTCTCTATCCCACACTCGGAGTTACCACGCACAGTCCCGGTCTCCGTATCCCACACTCGGAGTTACCGCGCACTGTCCCGGTCTCTCTATCCCACACTCGGAGTTACCGTGCACAGTCCCGGTCTCCATATCCCACACTCGGAGATACCACGCACAGTCCTGGTCTCTCTATCCCACACTCGGAGTTACCGTGCACAGTCCCGGTCTCCGTATCCCACACTCGGAGTTACCGTGCACAGTCCCGGTCTCCGTATCCCACACTCGGATTTTCCACGCGGAGTCCCGGTCTCTCTATCCCACACTCGGAGTTACCGTGCACATTCCCGGTCTCTCTATCCTACACTCTGAGTTACTGTGCACAGTCCCGTTCTCTCTATCCCACACTCGGAGTTACCATGCACAGTCCCGGTCTCCGTATCCCACACTCGGAGTTAGCGTACACAGTCCCGGTCTCTCTATCCCACACTCGGAGTTACCGTGCACAGTCCCGGTCTCTCTATCCCACACTCGGAGTTACCGAGCACAGTCCCGGTCTCCGTATCGCACAGTCGGAGTTACCGTGCACCGTCCCGGTCTCCGTATCCCACACTCGGAGTTACCGAGCACAGTCCCGGTCTCTCTATCCCACACTCGGAGTTACCACGCACAGTCCCGGTCTCTCTATCCCACACTCGGAGTTACCGTGCACAGTCCCGGTCTCCGTATCGCACAGTCGGAGTTACCGTGCACCGTCCCGGTCTCCGTATCCCACACTCAGAGTTACTGTGCACAGTCCCGGTCTCTCTATCCCACACTCGGTGTTACCATGCACAGTCCCGGTCTCTCTATCCCACACTTGGAGTTACCGCGCACAGTCCCGGTCTCTCTATCCCACACTCAGAGTTACCACGCACAGTCCCGGTCTCTCTATCCCACACTCGGAGTTACCGCGCACAGTCCCGGTCTCCGTATCCCACACTCGGAGTTACCGCGCACAGTTCGGTCTCTCTATCCCACACTCGGAGTTACCGCGCACAGGCCCTGTCTCCGTATCCCACACTCGGAGATACCGCGCACAGTTCCGGTCTCTCTATCCCACTCTCGGAGTTACCGCGCACAGTCCCGGTCTCTCTATCCCACACTCGGTGTTACCGCGCACAGTCCCGGTCTCCATATCCCACACTCGGAGATACCATGCACAGTCCCGGTCTCCATATCCCACACTCGGAGATACCACGCACATTCCCGGTCTCTCTATCCCAACTCGGAGTTACCACGCACAGTCTTGGTCTCTCTATCCCGCACTCAGAGTTACCACGCACAGTTCCGGTCTCTCTATCCCACACTCGGAGTTACCGCGCACAGTCTCGGTCTCTCTATCCCACACTCGGAGTTACCGCGCACAGTTCCGGTCTCTCTATCCCACACTCGGAGTTACCGTGCACAGTCCCGGTCTCCGTATCCCACACTCGGAGTTACAACGCACAGTCCCGGTCTCCCTATCCCACACTCGGAGTTACCACGCACAGTCCCGGTCTCCGTATCCCACACTCGGAGTTACCGCGCACCGTCCCGGTCTCCGTATCCCACACTCGGAGATACCGCGCACAGTCCCGGTCTCTCTATCCCACACTCGGAGTTACCACGCACAGTCCCGGTCTCCGTATCCCACACTCGGAGATACCACGCACAGTCCCGGTCTCCATATCGCAAACTCGGAGATACCACGCACCGTCCCCGTCTCCATATCGCAAACTCGGAGATACCACGCACAGTCCCGGTCTCTCTATGCCACACTCGGAGTTACTGTACACAGTCCCGGTCTCTCTATCCCACACTCGGAGCTACCGTGCACAGTCCCGGCCTCCGTATCCCAAACTCTGAGTTACTGTACACAGTCCCGGTCTCCCTATCCTAAACTCGGAATTACCGCGCACAGTCCCGGTCTCTCTATCCCACACTCGGAGTTACCACGCACAGTCCCGGTGTCTCTATCCCACACTTCGAGTTACCGCAAACAGTCCCGCTCTCCTTATCCCACCATTGGAGTTACCGTGCACAGTCCCATTCTCCGTATCCCACACTCAGAGTTACCGTGCACAGTCCCGGTCTCTCTATCCCACACTCGGTGTTACCATGCACAGTCCCGGTCTCTCTATCCCACACTCGGAGTTACCGCGCACAGTCCCGGTCTCTCTATCCCACACTCAGAGTTACCACGCACAGTCCCGGTCTCTCTATCCCACACTCGGAGTTACCGCGCACATTCCCGGTCTCCGTATCCCACACTCGGAGTTACCGCGCACAGTTCCGGTCTCTCTATCCCACACTCGGAGTTACCGCGCACAGTCCCTGTCTCCGTATCCCACACTCGGAGTTACCGTGCACAGTCCCGGTCTCCGTATCCCACACTCGGAGTTACAACGCACAGTCCCGGTCTCCGTATCCCACATTCGGAGTTACCGTGTACAGTCCCGGTCTCCCTATCCCACATTCGGAGTTACCGTGCACAGTCCCGGTCTCTCTATCCCACACTCGGAGTTACCGTGCACATTTCCGGTCTCTCTATCCTACACTCTGAGTTACTGTGCACATTCCCGATTTCCGTATCCCACACTCGGAGTTACCGTGCACAGTCCCGGTCTCCGTATCCCACACTCGGAGTTACAACGCACAGTCCCGGTCTCCGTATCCCACATTCGGAGTTACCGTGTACAGTCCCGGTCTCCCTATCCCACATTCGGAGTTACCGTGCACAGTCCCGGTCTCTCTATCCCACACTCGGAGTTACCGTGCACATTTCCGGTCTCTCTATCCTACACTCTGAGTTACTGTGCACATTCCCGATTTCCGTATCCCACACTCGGAGTTACCGTGCACAGTCCCGGTCACCGTATCCCACACTCAGAGTTATCTCACACAGTCCCGTTCTCCGTATCCCACATTCGGAGATACCACGCACAGTCCCGGTCTCTCTATCCCACACTCGGAGTTACCGTGTACTGTCCCAGTCTCCGTATCCCACACTCGGAGTTACCGTGCACAGTCCCGGTCTCCGTATCCCACACTCGGAGTTACCGCGCACAGTCCCGGTCTCTCTATCCCACACTCGGAGTTACCGCGCACAGTCCCGGTCTCTCTATCCCACACTCGGAGTTACCGTGCACAGTCCCGGTCTCCACATCCCACACTCGGAGATACCACGAACAGTCCCGGTCTCCATATCCCACACTCGGAGATACCACGCACAGTCCCGGTCTCTTTATCCCACACTTGGAGTTACCCTGCACAGTTCCGGTCTCCATATCCCACACTCGGAGATACCACGCACATTCCCGGTCTCTCTATCCCAACTCGGAGTTACCACGCACAGTCCTGGTCTCTCTATCCCGCACTCAGAGTTACCACGCACAGTTCCGGTCTCTCTATCCCACACTCGGAGTTACCGCGCACAGTCCCGGTCTCTCTATCCCACACTCGGAGTTACCGCGCACAGTTCCGGTCTCTCTATCCCACACTCGGAGTTACCACGCACAGTCCCGGTCTCCGTATCCCACACTCGGAGTTACCGCGCACCGTCCCGGTCTCCGTATCCCACACTCGGAGATACCGCGCACAGTCCCGGTCTCTCTATCCCACACTCGGAGTTACCACGCACAGTCCCGGTCTCCGTATCCCACACTCGGAGATACCACGCACAGTCCCGGTCTCCATATCGCAAACTCGGAGATACCACGCACGGTCCCCGTCTCCATATCGCAAACTCGGAGATACCACGCACAGTCCCGGTCTCTCTATGCCACACTCGGAGTTACTGTACACAGTCCCGGTCTCTCTATCCCACACTCGGAGCTACCGTGCACAGTCCCGGCCTCCGTATCCCAAACTCTGAGTTACTGTACACAGTCCCGGTCTCCCTATCCTAAACTCGGAATTACCGCGCACAGTCCCGGTCTCTCTATCCCACACTCGGAGTTACCGCGCACAGTCCCGGTGTCTCTATCCCACACTTCGAGTTACCGCAAACAGTCCCGCTCTCCTTATCCCACCATTGGAGTTACCGTGCACAGTCCCATTCTCCGTATCCCACACTCAGAGTTACCGTGCACAGTCCCGGTCTCTCTATCCCACACTCGGTGTTACCATGCACAGTCCCGGTCTCTCTATCCCACACTCGGAGTTACCGCGCACAGTCCCGGTCTCTCTATCCCACACTCAGAGTTACCACGCACAGTCCCGGTCTCTCTATCCCACACTCGGAGTTACCGCGCACAGTCCCGGTCTCCGTATCCCACACTCGGAGTTACCGCGCACAGTTCCGGTCTCTCTATCCCACACTCGGAGTTACCGCGCACAGTCCCTGTCTCCGTATCCCACACTCGGAGTTACCGTGCACAGTCCCGGTCTCCGTATCCCACACTCGGAGTTACAACGCACAGTCCCGGTCTCCGTATCCCACATTCGGAGTTACCGTGTACAGTCCCGGTCTCCCTATCCCACATTCGGAGTTACCGTGCACAGTCCCGGTCTCTCTATCCCACACTCGGAGTTACCGTGCACATTTCCGGTCTCTCTATCCTACACTCTGAGTTACTGTGCACATTCCCGATTTCCGTATCCCACACTCGGAGTTACCGTGCACAGTCCCGGTCACCGTATCCCACACTCAGAGTTATCTCACACAGTCCCGTTCTCCGTATCCCACATTCGGAGTTACAACGCACAGTCTCGGTCTCTCTATCCCACACTCGGAGTTACCGTGTACTGTCCCAGTCTCCGTATCCCACACTCGGAGTTACCGTGCACAGTCCCGGTCTCCGTATCCCACACTCGGAGTTACCGCGCACAGTCCCGGTCTCTCTATCCCACACTCGGAGTTACCGCGCACAGTCCCGGTCTCTCTATCCCACACTCGGAGTTACCGTGCACAGTCCCGGTCTCCACATCCCACACTCGGAGATACCACGCACAGTCCCGGTCTCTCTATCCCACACTCGGAGTTACCGTGCACAGTCCCGGTCTCCGTACCACACACTCGGAGTTACCGTGCACAGTCCCGGTCTCCGTATCCCACACTCGGATTTTCCACGCGGAGTCCCGGTCTCTCTATCCCACACTCGGAGTTACCGTGCACATTCCCGGTCTCTCTATCCTACACTCTGAGTTACTGTGCACAGTCCCGGTCTCTCTATCCAACACTCGGAGTTACCGTGCACAGTCCCGGTCTCCATATCCCACACTCGGAGTTACCGTGCACCGTCCCGGTCTCCGTATCCCACGCTCAGAGTTACCGTGCACAGTCCCGGTCTCTCTATCCCAACTCGGAGTTACCACGCACAGTCCCGGTCTCTCTATCCCACACTCGGAGTTACCGTGCACAGTCCCGGTCTCCGTATCGCACAGTCGGAGTTACCGTGCACCGTCCCGGTCTCCGTATCCCACACTCAGAGTTACTGTGCACAGTCCCGGTCTCTCTATCCCACACTCGGTGTTACCATGCACAGTCCCGGTCTCTCTATCCCACACTTGGAGTTACCGCGCACAGTCCCGGTCTCTCTATCCCACACTCAGAGTTACCACGCACAGTCCCGGTCTCTCTATCCCACACTCGGAGTTACCGCACAGTCCCGGTCTCCGTATCCCACACTCGGAGTTACCGCGCACAGTTCCGGTCTCCATATCGCAAACTCGGAGATACCACACACGGTCCCCGTCTCCATATCGCAAACTCGGAGATACCACGCACAGTCCCGGTCTCTCTATCCCACACTCGGAGTTACTGTACACAGTCCCGGTCTCTCTATCCCACACTCGGAGCTACTGTGTACAGTCCCGGTCTCCGTATCCCAAACTCTGAGTTACTGTACACAGTCCCGGTCTCCGTATCCCAAACTCGGAGTTACCGCGCACAGTCCCGGTCTCTCTATCCCACACTCGGAGTTACCGCGCACAGTCCCGGTCTCTCTATCCCACACTCGGAGTTACCGCGCACAGTCCCGGTCTCTCTATCCCACACTCGGAGTTACCGTGCACAGTCTCGGTCTCCGTATCCCACACTCGGAGATACCGTGCACAGTCCCGGTCTCAGTATCCCACACTCGGATTTTCCACGCGGAGTCCCGGTCTCTCTATCCCACGCTCGGAGTTACCGTGCACATTCCCGGTCTCTCTATCCTACACTCTGAGTTACTGTGCACAGTCCCGGTCTCTCTATCCCACACTCGGAGTTACCACGCACAGTCCCGGTCTCCGTATCCCACACTCGGAGTTAGCGTACACAGTCCCGGTCTCTCTATCCCACACTCGGAGTTACCGTGCACAGTCCCGGTCTCCATATCCCACACTCGGAGTTACCGTGCACAGTCCCGGTCTCCGTATCGCACAGTCGGAGTTACTGTGCTCCGTCCCAGTCTCCGTATCCCACGCTCAGAGTTACCGTGCACAGTCCCGGTCTCTCTATCCCACACTCGGAGTTACCGTGCACATCCCGGTCTCTCTGTCCCACACTCGGAGTTACCGTGCACAGTCCCGGTCTCCGTATCGCCCAGTCGGAGTTACCGTGCACCGTCCCGGTCTCCGTATCCCACACTCAGAGTTACTGTGCACAGTCCCGGTCTCTCTATCCCACACTCGGTGTTACCATGCACAGTCCCGGTATCTCTATCCCACACTTGGAGTTACCGCGCACAGTCCCGGTCTCTCTATCCCACACTCAGAGTTACCACGCACAGTCCCGGTCTCTCTATCCCACACTCGGAGTTACCGCGCACAGTCCCGGTCTCCGTATCCCACACTCAGAGTTACCGCGCACAGTTCCGGTCTCTATACCACACTCGGAGTTACCACGCACAGTCCCTGTCTCCGTATCCCACACTCGGAGTTACCGTGCACAGTCCCGGTCTCCGTATCCCACACTCAGAGTTACAACGCACAGTCCCGGTCTCCGTATCCCACATTCGGAGTTACCGTGCACAGTCCCGGTCTCCCCATCCCACACTCGGAGTTACCGCGCACAGTCCCGGTCTCCGTATCCCACACTCGGAGTTACAACTCACAGTCCTGGTCTCCGTATCCCACATTCGGAGTTACCGTGCACAGTCCCGGTCTCCCTATCCCACACTCGGAGTTACCGCACACAGTCCCGGTCTCCGTATCCCACACTCGGAGATACCGCGCACAGTCCCGGTCTCTCTATCCCACACTCGGAGTTACCGTGCACAGTCCCGGTCTCCGTATCCCACACTCGGAGATACCGCGCACAGTCCCGGTCTCTCTATCCCACACTCGGAGTTACCGCACACAGTCCCGGTCTCCGTATCCCACACTCGGAGATACCGCGCACAGTCCCGGTCTCTCTATCCCACACTCGGAGTTACCGCACACAGTCCCGGTCTCCGTATCCCACATTCGGAGTTACCGTGCACAGTCCCGGTCTCCGTATCCCACACTCGGAGTTACCGCACACAGTCCCGGTCTCCGTATCCCACACTCGGAGATACCGCGCAGAGTCCCGGTCTCTCTATCCCACACTCGGAGTTACAACGCACAGTCCCGGTCTCCGTATCCCACATTCGGAGTTACCGTGTACAGTCCCGGTCTCCCTATCCCACACTCGGAGTTACCGTGCACAGTCCCGGTCTCTCTATCCCACACTCGGAGTTACCGTGCACTTTTCCGGTCTCTCTATCCCACACTCGGAGTTACCGTGCACAGTCCCGGTCTCCGTATCCCACACTCGGAGATACCGTGCACAGTCCCGGTCTCCGTATCCCACACTCGGATTTTCCACGCGGAGTCCCGGTCTCTCTATCCCACGCTCGGAGTTACCGTGCACATTCCCGGTCTCTCTATCCTACACTCTGAGTTACTGTGCACAGTCCCGGTCTCTCTATCCCACACTCGGAGTTACCACGCACAGTCCCGGTCTCCGTATCCCACACTCGGAGTTAGCGTACACAGTCCCGGTCTCTCTATCCCACACTCGGAGTTACCGTGCACAGTCCCGGTCTCCATATCCCACACTCGGAGTTACCGTGCACAGTCCCGGTCTCCGTATCGCACAGTCGGAGTTACCGTGCACCGTTCCGGTCTCCGTATCCCAGGCTCAGAGTTACCGTGCACAGTCCCGGTCTCTCTATCCCACACTCGGAGTTACCACGCACATCCCGGTCTCTCTATCCCACACTTGGAGTTACCGTGCACAGTCCCGGTCTTCGTATCGCACAGTCGGAGTTACCGTGCACCGTCCCGGTCTCCGTATCCCACACTCAGAGTTACTGTGCACAGTCCCGGTCTCTCTATCCCACACTCGGTGTTACCATGCACAGTCCCGGTATCTCTATCCCACACTTGGAGTTACCGCGCACAGTCCCGGTCTCTCTATCCCACACTCAGAGTTACCACGCACAGTCCCGGTCTCTCTATCCCACACTCGGAGTTACCGCGCACAGTCCCGGTCTCCGTATCCCACACTCAGAGTTACCGCGCACAGTTCCGGTCTCTATACCACACTCGGAGTTACCACGCACAGTCCCGGTCTCTCTATCCCACACTCGGAGTTACCACGCACAGTCCCTGTCTCCGTATCCCACACTCGGAGTTACCGTGCACAGTCCCGGTCTCCGTATCCCACACTCGGAGTTACAACGCACAGTCCCGGTCTCCGTATCCCACATTCGGAGTTACCGTGCACAGTCCCGGTCTCCCTATCCCACACTCGGAGTTACCGCGCACAGTCCCGGTCTCCGTATCCCACACTCGGAGTTACAACTCACAGTCCTGGTCTCCGTATCCCACATTCGGAGTTACCGTGCACAGTCCCGGTCTCCCTATCCCACACTCGGAGTTACCACGCACAGTCCCGGTCTCCGTATCCCACACTCGGAGTTACCGCACACAGTCCCGGTCTCCGTATCCCACACTCGGAGATACCGCGCACAGTCCCGGTCTCTCTATCCCACACTCGGAGTTACAACGCACAGTCCCGGTCTCCGTATCCCACATTCGGAGTTACCGTGTACAGTCCCGGTCTCCCTATCCCACACTCGGAGTTACCGTGCACAGTCCCGGTCTCTCTATCCCACACTCGGAGTTACCGTGCACATTTCCGGTCTCTCTATCCTACACTCTGAGTTACTGTGCACATTCCCGATTTCCGTATCCCACACCTGGAGTTACCGTGCACAGTCCCGGTCACCGTATCCCACACTCAGAGTTATCTCACACAGTCCCGTTCTCCGTATCCCACATTCGGAGTTACAACGCACAGTCTCGGTCTCTCTATCCCACACTCGGAGTTACCGTGCACTGTCCCAGTCTCCGTATCCCACACTCGGAGTTACCGTGCACAGTCCCGGTCTCCGTATCCCACACTAGGAGTTACCGCGCACAGTCCCGGTCTCTCTATCCCACACTCGGAGTTACCGCGCACTGTCCCGGTCTCTCTATCCCACACTCGGAGTTACCGTGCACAGTCCCGGTCTCCATATCCCACACTCGGAGATACCACGCACAGTCCCGGTCTCTCTATCCCACAATCGGAGTTACCGTGCACAGTCCCGGTCTCCGTATCCCACACTCGGAGTTACCGTGCACAGTCCCGGTCTCCGTATCCCACACTCGGATTTTCCACGCGGAGTCCCGGTCTCTCTATCCCACACTCGGAGTTACCGTGCACATTCCCGGTCTCTCTATCCTACACTCTGAGTTACTGTGCACAGTCCCGTTCTCTCTATCCCACACTCGGAGTTACCATGCACAGTCCCGGTCTCCGTATCCCACACTCGGAGTTAGCGTACACAGTCCCGGTCTCTCTATCCCACACTCGGAGTTACCGTGCACAGTCCCGGTCTCCATATCCCACACTCGGAGTTACCGTGCACAGTCCCGGTCTCCGTATCGCACAGTCGGAGTTACCGTGCGCCGTCCCGGTCTCCGTATCCCACGCTCAGAGTTACCGTGCACAGTCCCGGTCTCTCTATCCCACACTCGGAGTTACCACGCACAGTCCCGGTCTCTCTATCCCACACTCGGAGTTACCGTGCACAGTCCCGGTCTCCGTATCGCACAGTCGGAGTTACCGTGCACCGTCCCGGTCTCCGTATCCCACACTCAGAGTTACTGTGCACAGTCCCGGTCTCTCTATCCCACACTCGGTGTTACCATGCACAGTCCCGGTCTCTCTATCCCACACTTGGAGTTACCGCGCACAGTCCCGGTCTCTCTATCCCACACTCAGAGTTACCACGCACAGTCCCGGTCTCTCTATCCCACACTCGGAGTTACCGCGCACAGTCCCGGTCTCCGTATCCCACACTCGGAGTTACCACGCACAGTTCCGGTCTCTCTATCCCACACTCGGAGTTACCGCGCACAGGCCCTGTCTCCGTATCCCACACTCGGAGATACCGCGCACAGTCCCGGTCTCTCTATCCCACACTCGGTGTTACCGCGCACAGTCCCGGTCTCCATATCCCACACTCGGAGATACCACGCACAGTCCCGGTCTCCATATCCCACACTCGGAGATACCACGCACAGTCCCGGTCTCTTTATCCCACACTTGGAGTTACCCTGCACAGTTCCGGTCTCCATATCCCACACTCGGAGATACCACGCACATTCCCGGTCTCTCTATCCCAACTCGGAGTTACCACGCACAGTCCTGGTCTCTCTATCCCGCACTCAGAGTTACCACGCACAGTTCCGGTCTCTCTATCCCACACTCGGAGTTACCGCGCACAGTCCCGGTCTCTCTATCCCACACTCGGAGTTACCGCGCACAGTTCCGGTCTCTCTATCCCACACTCGGAGTTACCGTGCACAGTCCCGGTCTCCGTATTCCACACTCGGAGTTACAACGCACAGTCCCGGTCTCCCTATCCCACACTCGGAGTTACCACGCACAGTCCCGGTCTCCGTATCCCACACTCGGAGTTACCACGCACAGTCCCGGTCTCCGTATCCCACACTCGGAGATACCACGCACAGTCCCGGTCTCCATATCGCAAACTCGGAGATACCACGCACGGTCCCCGTCTCCATATCGCAAACTCGGAGATACCACGCACAGTCCCGGTCTCTCTATGCCACACTCGGAGTTACTGTACACAGTTCCGGTCTCTCTATCCCACACTCGGAGCTACCGTGCACAGTCCCGGCCTCCGTATCCCAAACTCTGAGTTACTGTACACAGTCCCGGTCTCCCTATCCTAAACTCGGAATTACCGCGCACAGTCCCGGTCTCTCTATCCCACACTCGGAGTTACCGCGCACAGTCCCGGTGTCTCTATCCCACACTTCGAGTTACCGCAAACAGTCCCGCTCTCCTTATCCCACCATTGGAGTTACCGTGCACAGTCCCATTCTCCGTATCCCACACTCAGAGTTACCGTGCACAGTCCCGGTCTCTCTATCCCACACTCGGTGTTACCATGCACAGTCCCGGTCTCTCTATCCCACACTCGGAGTTACCGCGCACAGTCCCGGTTTCTCTATCCCACACTCAGAGTTACCACGCACAGTCCCGGTCTCTCTATCCCACGCTCGGAGTTACCGCGCACAGTCCCGGTCTCCGTATCCCACACTCGGAGTTACCGCGCACAGTTCCGGTCTCTCTATCCCACACTCGGAGTTACCGCGCACAGTCCCTGTCTCCGTATCCCACACTCGGAGTTACCGTGCACAGTCCCGGTCTCCGTATCCCACACTCGGAGTTACAACGCACAGTCCCGGTCTCCGTATCCCACATTCGGAGTTACCGTGTACAGTCCCGGTCTCCCTATCCCACACTCGGAGTTACCGTGCACAGTCCCGGTCTCTCTATCCCACACTCGGAGTTACCGTGCACATTTCCGGTCTCTCTATCCTACACTCTGAGTTACTGTGCACATTCCCGATTTCCGTATCCCACACTCGGAGTTACCGTGCACAGTCCCGGTCACCGTATCCCACACTCAGAGTTATCTCACACAGTCCCGTTCTCCGTATCCCACATTCGGAGTTACAACGCACAGTCTCGGTCTCTCTATCCCACACTCGGAGTTACCGTGCACTGTCCCAGTCTCCGTATCCCACACTCGGAGTTACCGTGCACAGTCCCGGTCTCCGTATCCCACACTCGGAGTTACCGCGCACAGTCCCGGTCTCTCTATCCCACACTCGGAGTTACCGCGCACAGTCCCGGTCTCTCTATCCCACACTCGGAGTTACCGTGCACAGTCCCGGTCTCCATATCCCACACTCGGAGATACCACGCACAGTCCTGGTCTCTCTATCCCACACTCGGAGTTACCGTGCACAGTCCCGGTCTCCGTATCCCACACTCGGAGTTACCGTGCACAGTCCCGGTCTCCGTATCCCACACTCGGATTTTCCACGCGGAGTCCCGGTCTCTCTATCCCACACTCGGAGTTACCGTGCACATTCCCGGTCTCTCTATCCTACACTCTGAGTTACTGTGCACAGTCCCGGTCTCTCTATCCCACACTCGGAGTTACCGTGCACAGTCCCGGTCTCCATATCCCACACTCGGAGTTACCGTGCACAGTCCCGGTCTCCGTATCGCACAGTCGGAGTTACCGTGCACCGTCCCGGTCTCCGTATCCCACGCTCAGAGTTACCGTGCACAGTCCCGGTCTCTCTATCCCAACTCGGAGTTACCACGCACAGTCCCGGTCTCTCTATCCCACACTTGGAGTTACCGTGCACAGTCCCGGTCTCCGTATCGCACAGTCGGAGTTATCGTGCACCGTCCCGGTCTCCGTATCCCACACTCAGAGTTACTGTGCACAGTCCCGGTCTCTCTATCCCACACTCGGTGTTACCATGCACAGTCCCGGTCTCTCTGTCCCACACTTGGAGTTACCGCGCACAGTCCCGGTCTCTCTATCCCACACTCAGAGTTACCACGCACAGTCCCGGTCTCTCTATCCCACACTCGGAGTTACCGCGCACAGTCCCGGTCTCCGTATCCCACACTCGGAGTTACCGCGCTCAGTTCCGGTCTCCATATCGCAAACTCGGAGATACCACACACGGTCCCCGTCTCCATATCGCAAACTCGGAGATACCACGCACAGTCCCGGTCTCTCTATCCCACACTCGGAGTTACTGTACACAGTCCCGGTCTCTCTATCCCACACTCGGAGCTACCGTGTACAGTCCCGGTCTCCGTATCCCAAACTCTGAGTTACTGTACACAGTCCCGGTCTCCGTATCCCAAACTCGGAGTTACCGCGCACAGTCCCGGTCTCTCTATCCCACACTCGGAGTTACCGCGCACAGTCCCCGTCTCTCTATCCCACACTCGGAGTTACCGTGCACAGTCCCGGTCTCCGTATCCCACACTCGGAGATACCGCGCACAGTCCCGGTCTCCGTATCCCACACTCGGATTTTCCACGCGGAGTCCCGGTCTCTCTATCCCACACTCGGAGTTACCGTGCACATTCCCGGTCTCTCTATCCTACACTCTGAGTTACTGTGCACAGTCCCGGTCTCTCTATCCCACACTCGGAGTTACCACGCACAGTCCCGGTCTCCGTATCCCACACTCGGAGTTACAACGCACAGTCCTGGTCTCCGTATCCCACATTCGGAGTTACCGTGCACAGTCCCGGTCTCCCTATCCCACACTCGGAGTTACCACGCACAGTCCCGGTCTCCGTATCCCACACTCGGAGTTACCGCACACAGTCCCGGTCTCCGTATCCCACACGCGGAGATACCGCGCACAGTCCCGGTCTCTCTATCCCACACTCGGAGTTACCACGCACAGTCCCGGTCTCCGTATCCCACACTCGGAGATACCACGCACAATCCCGGTCTCCGTATCCCACACTCGGAGTTACCGCGCACAGTCCCGGTCTCCGTATCCCACACTCGGAGATACCGCGCACAGTCCCAGTCTCTCTATCCCACACTCGGAGTTACCACGCACAGTCCCGGTCTCCGTATCCCACACTCGGAGATACCACGCACAGTCCCGGTCTCCATATCGCAAACTCGGAGATACCACACACGGTCCCCATCTCCATATCGCAAACTCGGAGATACCACGCACAGTCCCGGTCTCTCTATCCCACACTCGGAGTTACTGTACACAGTCCCGGTCTCTCTATCCCACACTCGGAGCTACCGTGTACAGTCCCGGTCTCCGTATCCCAAACTCTGAGTTACTGTACACAGTCCCGCTCTCCTTATCCCCCCATTGGAGTTACCGTGCACAATCCCGGTCTCCGTATCCCACACTCAGAGTTACCGTGCACAGTCCCAGTCTCTCTATCCCTCACTCGGAGTTACCTCACACAGTCCCGGTCTCCGTATCCAACATTCAGAGTTACAACGCACAGTCCCGGTCTCCGTATCCCACACTCGGAGTTACTGTGCACAGTCCCGGTCTCTCTATCCCACACTCGGTGTTACCGCGCACAGTCCCGGTCTGCATATCCCTCACTCGGAGATACCGTGCACAATCCCGGTCTCCATATCCCACACTCGGAGATACCACGCACAGTCCCGGTCTCTTTATCCCACACTCGGAGTTACCCTGCACAGTTCCGGTCTCCGTATCCCACACTCGGAGTTACCGTGCACATTCCCGGTCTCTCTATCCCACACTCGGAGTTACCGTGCACATTCCCGGTCTCTCTATCCCACACTCGGAGTTACCGTGCACAGTCCCGGTCTCTCTATCCCACACTCGGAGTTACCGTGCACATTCCCGGTCTCTCTATCCTACACTCTGAGTTACTGTGCACAGTCCCGGTCTCCGTATCCCACACTCGGAGTTAGCGTACACAGTCCCGGTCTCTTTATCCCACACTCGGAGTTACTGCGCACAGTCCCGATTTCCGTATCCCACACTCGGAGTTACCGTGCACAGTCCCGATCTCCGTATCCCACACTCAGAGTTATCTCACACAGTCCCGTTCTCCGTATCCCACATTCGGAGTTACAACGCACAGTCTCGGTCTCTCTATCCCACACTCGGAGTTACCGTGCACAGTCCCGGTCTCCGTATCCCGCACTCGGAGTTACCACGCACTGTCGCAGTCTCCGTATCCCACACTCGGAGTTACCGTGCACAGTCCCGGTCTCCGTATCCCACACTCGGAGTTACCGCGCACAGTCCCGGTCTCTCTATCCCACACTCGGAGTTACCGCGCACAGTCCCGGTCTCTCTATCCCACACTCGGAGTTACCGTGCACAGTCCCGGTCTCCATATCCCACACTCGGAGATACCACGCACAGTCCCGGTCTCTCTATCCCACACTCGGAGTTACCGTGCACAGTCCCGGTCTCCGTATCCCACACTCGGAGATACCGTGCACAGTCCCGGTCTCCGTATCCCACATTCGGATTTTCCATGCAGAGTCCCGGTCTCTCTATCCCACACTCGGTGTTACCGTGCACATTCCCGGTCTCTCTATCCTACACTCTGAGTTACTGTGCACAGTCCCGGTCTCTCTATCCCACACTCGGAGTTACTGCGCACAGTGCCGATTTCCGTATCCCACACTCGGAGTTACCGTGCACAGTCCCGGTCTCAGTATCCCACACTCGGAGTTACCGCGCACAGTCCTGGTCTCTCTATCCCACACTCGGAGTTACCGTGCACAGTCCCGGTCTCCATATCCCACACTCGGAGATACCACGCACAGTCCCGGTCTCTCTATCCCACACTCGGAGTTACCGTGCACAGTCCCGGTCTCCGTATCGCACAGTCGGAGTTACCGTGCACCATCCCGGTCTCTCTATCCCACACTCGGTGTTACCATGCACAGTCCCGGTCTCTCTATCCCACACTCGGAGTTACTGTGCACAGTCCCGGTCTCCTTATCCCACACTCGGAATTTCCGTGCATAGTCCCGGTCTCTCTATCCCACACTCGGGGTTACCGTGCACAGTCCCGGTCTCCGTATCCCACACTCGGAGTTGCCATGCACATTCCCGGTCTCTCTATCCCACACTCGGAGTTACCGCGGGCAGTCCAGGTCTCCGTATCCCACACTCAGAATTACCGCGCACAGTCCCGGTCTCTGTATCCCACACTCGGAGTTACCGAGCACAGTCCCGGTCTCTGTATCCCACACTCGGAGTTACCGCGAGCATTCCCGGTCTCTCTATCCCACACTCGGAGTTACCGTGCACAGTCCCGGTCTCCGAATCCCACACTCGGAGTTACCGTGCACAGTCCCGGTCTCTCTATCCTTCACTCGGAGTTACTGTGCACAGTCCCGGTCTCCATATCCCACACTTGATGTTACCGTGTACAGTCCCAGTCTCTCTATCCCACATTCGGAGTTACCGCGCACAGTCCCGGTCTCCGTATCCCACACTCGGAGTTACCGCGCACAGTCCCGGTCTCTGCATCCCACACTCGGAGTTACCGTGCACAGTCCCGGTCTCCGTATCCCACACTCGGAGTTACCGTGCACAGTCCCGGTCTCCGTATCCCATACTCGGAGTTACTGTGCACAGTTCCCGTCTCCGTATCCCACACTCAGTGTTACTGCGCACAGTCCCGGTCTCCGTATCCAACACTCAGAGTTATCGTGCACATTCCCGATCTCTCTATCCCACGCTCGGAGTTACCGCGCACAGTCCCGGTCTCTCTATCCCACGCTCGGAGTTACCGCGCACAGTACCGGTCTCCGTATCCCACACTCGGAGTTACCATATGTGAAGAAACTCCTTCACCCAGAGAGTGGGGAGAATGTGGGACTCGCTCCCACAGGGAGTGGTCGAGGGGAATAGTATCGATACATTTAAGGGGGAAGCTGGATAAACACATGCGGGAGAAAGGAGTAGAAGGATATGGGGATGGGGGGAGGTGGAGGGGGGGGTGGGAGGAGGCTCGTGTGGGGCAGGAACACCAGCAGATGGGCTGAATGGCCTGTGCAAATTTATGAAATAATCATTTAACAGTGTGTGATAATCTGCAATCTGTTCAGACCGATGTGTTCAAAATCAGGAAGGGTTCGGATAGAGTGAATGAGTAGAAACTGTTCCCAGTGTCAGGAGGGTCGGTAACCAGAGGGACACAGATTGAAGAGAATCGGTAATAGAGCCAGAGGGGGAGATGAGGAGATTGTTTTTTTTACACAGCGAGTTGTTGTGATCTGGAAGGCGCTGCCTGAAAGGGCAGTGGAAGCAGATTCAATAGGAACTTTCAATAGGGGGGAATTGGATAAATACTCGAAAAGGAGAAATTTGCAGGACTGTGGGAGGGAGAGAGCGGGGACGGGGAGTGGGACTAATTGGATAGATCTTTCAAAGGGCCAGCACAGGCACAATGGGCCGAGTGGCCTCTTCTTGCGCTGGGTGAGTCTGTGAAGGTGAACGCATTTTAGTCTTAAAGCCCAGGGATGACAGGCACATCCTATTGATATAATTAGAGCAGAGGCAGGCTCGGAAATTATTCTGGGAGCTTTCTTGTGAAACCCTGGCATTGAAGCTCTCGAAAGGCCTATATTTTGTGACAATGACTAACGTGATGAGTAAAGTGCAACCACAGCACAACAAGAGGCTGGAAATCGGTCACTGCCAGCGAAAGTCAGCAAAAAACAACCGATCAGACCTTGCTCCCAGGAATAGTGCGGCTCAAACCACGAGTTATCAACGATAGGCTAATCACTAACTCATCGCCTTCCCTCTCTGTCAATCTCTTGGGGAACCATTATCAGGAACCACTTTGCACAGTGAATATTACTCAGGCTTTCTTCAATGTCGAGCCCCCCTGTAAAATTATAATCAAGGTGGAAGAAAGAGACTTCAGCGGCCTGACCCCTACAGTCCACGGCCTGTAACTGCGCTGTGACTGTTGACATAGTAACAATGAACAAGCATTGGTGACACTGCAGTTTGACCCCAATAATTATAACACCAACCAGTGCTCAGTACAAACTAGATTTTTGATAATCTGAACAAGGAGCTAAAATGGGTTGAGATCATTAATTCTCAGGAAGCAGAGGAGCAGAATTTTCTTCAACAGAACAAAGAGTTGCACCTTTCTCCATCTTAAAATTAACCCAAAGCTTCTCTCCCTGTCTTTCTCTATCTCTCCCTCTCTCTCTTCTCTGGTTCTGTCTTTGTCGCTATGAGTGTATCTCTCCCTCTGTATCACTCTTCATGTCTCCCTCACTCGGTCTCTGTCTCTCTCACTCTCTGTCTTTCTCTCTCTCTCTCTCTCACTCGGTCTCTGTCTCTCTCACTCTCTGTCTTTCTCTCTCTCTCTCTCTCACGCGGTCTCTGTCTCTCTCACTGTATCTGTTTCGCTCTCTGTCACTCTCACTCTGACTCTCTATCTCCCCCACATTCTGTGTGTCTCTCTCACACATCTCCCTCTCTCTGCCTCTCTGTCTGTCTGTCTTTCTCACACTCTGTCGCTCTCTCGCTCACTCTGACTCTGTCTCTATCTTGATCTCTCTGACTGTATTTGACTCCTTCCCTGCCTCACCATGTTACTCTCTGTCTGTCCCTCTCCCCCTCTCTCTCCGTCTCTCTGTCTCTCTCGCTCTCTCTCTCTCCCTGTGTCTCTCTCACTCCCTCCCTCGCTCTGTCTCTGTCTTGTTCGATCCCGGTCTCTTTCCATATGTCTGATTTCTGTCTTTGCCATTCTCCCTCTCCTCCTGCAGTCCTTGTCCTTGTTGCCCTCTCTCTATTTTTATCACCCTTCACATGTCCCTCCTGCTCCCTGTCTCATTATGTCTTTCTATTGGTACCTGAGAGAGGACCTAAACCTGACCGGCTCCCAGCTGAGAATCTCACAGACGTTCACAGAGACGCACTTCAAAACCCGTCAACAATCTCACTGACATCAAAAGAGTTCAGAGAGGATCCAGTGGGAGAACATTTTAACCCATCAGCATTTCGTCCCCCACGTACACACACTGACTCTCACTGGGGTACGGGTCCCACACACACTGACTCTCACTGGGGTACAGGTTCCCACACACACTGACTCTCGCTGGGGTGCGGGTCCCACACACACTGACTCTCACTGGGGTACAGGTTCCCACACACACTGACTCTCGCTGGGGTGCGGGTCCCACACACACTGACTCTCACTGGGGTACGGGTCCCACACACACTGACTCTCACTGGGGTGCGGGTCCCACACGCAATGACTCTCACTGGGGTACGGGTCCCACACACACTGACTCTCACTGGGGTACAGGTCCCACAAGCACTGACTCTCACTGGGGTACAGGTCCCACAAGCACTGACTCTCACTGGGGTATGGGTCCCACACACACTGACTCTCACTGGGGTACGGGTCCCACACACACTGACTCTCACTGGGGAAGGAACCCACACACACTGACTCTCACTGGGGAAGGAACCCACACAAGCTGACCCTCACTGGGGTCCTATGAGATAGAATATGGGGGCAGCAGAGTTTGGCAGGAGGAAGCAGCTGGCACAAGGAGCTGTCAGTTGGCGCAGTTTGGCCTAGTGTTGACTGTAATGCCCAGGGGCCTGTATTTAGCGATGCTGTTATTGTTTGTTACCCTTGCAAAGCACAAACTGAAATGTTTTCTCACTCAGTATTCACTGCACAGCTTGAGTGATCAGCCAGCTGCCTCATTCAGACAATCGCTCGAATCCCGCTCACTGACAGCCTGGCTTTTCCCGGCTCTTGACTGTTATGTCCCTGTTCATTCACTGCCCACAGTGCCTCCCCAACATAATCTACCTGGAGGCACAGGTGTAACTTCCTGAGCAAACACCACACTGTCGGAGGGTCAGTGCTGAGGGAGCGCCGCACTGTCGGAGGGTCAGTACTGAGGGAGTGCTGCACTGTCGGAGGGTCAGTGCTGAGGGAGCGCCGCACTGTCGGAGGGTCAGTACTGAGGGAGTGCCGCACTGTCAGAGGGTCAGTGCTCAGGGAGCGCCGCACTGTCGGAGGGTCAGTACTGAGGCAGTGCTGCACTGTCGGAGGGTCAGTACTGAGGGAGCGCCGCACTGTCGGAGGGTCAGTGCTGAGGGAGCGCCGCACTGTTGGAGGTGCAGTCTTTCAGGATGAGACATTAAACCGAGGCCCCGTCTGCCCTCTTGGGTGGGTGTAAAAGATCCCACGGCCACTATTGGGAGAAGAGAAGGGGGGAGTTCTCCCCGGTGTCCTGGAGCTGATATTTATCCCTCACCCAACATCACTAAATACAGATGATCTGGGTCATTATCACATTGCTGTTTGTGGGATCTTGCTATGTGTAAATGGGCTGCTGAGTTTCCTACATGATGAGAGTGACTGCACTTCATGGGGTTTTGAAGTGTTTGGCGATTTCCTGCAGAATCTGATGAGCTTGGTTTCATTTAAATTCCCCCGACAGAGGAGACAGTTAGTAATCTCGGAGATGCAGCCCCAACATTTAGCAAGTACCTTGGAAAATTAACAATTATCTCCAATCATTTCACAGAGAGAAGGGAGAGCCATATAATAAATATATACACAGCTCCACTCCAGGTTACCTGCTTTAAGATAACAGAGTGGATGAACTGATATGACTTTAAACTAAGCAGCAATGTTATTAGCTGCGAGACACTGACCCACATAAAGTATTGTCCTTGATTCTGACTCTTACTTCCAGTGTTGTTCAATTCCTCTGAATTGGGGACAGAGTGGAGGGAGCTATACTCTGTATCTAATCCCGTGCTGTACCTGTCCTGGGAGTGTTTGATGGGGACAGTGTAGAGGGAGCTTTACTCTGTATCTAACCCCGTGCTGTACCTGTCCTGGGAGTGTTTGATGGGGACAGTGTAGAGGGAGATTTACTCTGTATCTCACCCCGTGCTGTACCTGTCCTGGGAGTGTTTGATGGGGACAGTGTAGAGGGAGCTTTACTCTGTATCTAACCCCGTGCTGTACCTGTCCTGGGAGTGTTTGATGGGGACGGTGTGGAGGGAGATTTACTCTGTATCTAACCCCGTGCTGTACCTGTCCTGGGAGTGTTTGATGGGGGCAGTGTAGAGGGAGATTTACTCTGTATCTAACCCCGTGCTGTACCTGCCCTGGGAGTGTTTGATGGGGACAGTGTAGAGGGAGCTTTACTCTGTATCTAACCCCGTGCTGTACCTGTCCTGGGAGTGTTTGATGGGGACAGTGTAGAGGAAGCTTTACTCTGTATCTAACCCCGTGCTGTACCTGTCCTGGGAGTGTTTGATGGGGACAGTGTAGAGGGAGCTTTACTCTGTATCTAACCCCGTGCTGTACCTGCCCTGGGAGTGTTTGATGGGGACAGTGTAGAGGGAGCTTTACTCTGTATCTAACCCCGTGCTGTACCTGTCCTGGGAGTGTTTGATGGGGACGGTGTAGAGGGAGCTTTACTCTGTATCTAACCCCGTGCTGTACCTGTCCTGGGAGTGTTTGATGGGGACAGTGTAGAGTGAGCTTTACTCTGTATCTAACCCCGTGCTGTACCTGTCCTGGGAGTGTTTGATGGGGACAGTGTAGAGGGAGCTTTACTCTGTATCTAACCCCGTGCTGTACCTGCCCTGGGAGTGTTTGATGGGGACAGTGTAGAGGGAGCTTTACTCTATATCTAACCCCGTGCTGTACCTGTCCTGGGAGTGTTTGAGCTGAGATTTGCACTCAGGGTACTGGAGCCATTTACATTGCAGTCTAGGGAATGTATTATTGAATCAAATGGTGTGTGTCAGTCCATGCCTTCCTGTTGACACTTCCTGGGAGCATTTGTGAAGAAGCTGATTGGCCCCTGCTGAGCTCAGTCTGTCCTATTCTGGATCTAAATCAGTATAGTGTGCTATTTCAGTTCAAGACTCACGCCTTTGGGATAGTGACACGGCTGTTTAACTGTGACTTTTATTTCAATCTGTTAATAATCGGCTGGTTCCATTGTTGCACATTAAGTGCAAATCAGACCTAGATATTTGAAATTTGGAAGAAATTTGAAGACATATTTATTCCACAAACAGCAATGTGATAATGACCCACATCATCTGTTTTTAGTGATGTTGGGTGAGGGATAAATATTGGCCCCAGGATACCGGGGAGAACTCCCCCTGATCTTGTTCCAATAGTGGCCGTGGGATCTTTTACACCCACCCGAGAGGGCAGACGGGGCCTCAGTTTAATGTCTCATCCTGAAAGACGGCACCTCTGACAGTGCGGCGCTCCCACATACTGACCCTCCGACAGTGCGGCGCTCCCACAGCACTGACCTTCCGACAGTGCGGAGCTCCCTCAGCGCTGACCCTCCGACAGTGAGGCGCTCCCTCAGCACTGACCCTCCCACAGTGCGGCGCTCCCTCAGCACTGACCCTCCGACAGTGCGGCACTCCCTCAGCACTGACCCTTTGACAGTGCGGCACTCCCTCAATACTGACCCTCCGACAGTGCAGCACTCCCTCAGCACTGACCCTCCGACAGTGCGGCGCTCCCTCAGCACTGACCCTTTGACAGTGCGGCACTCCCTCAGCACTGACCCTCCGACAGCGCGGCGCTCCCTCAGCATTGACCCTCCGACAGTGCGGCGCTCCCTCAGCACTGACCCTCCGACAGTGCGGCACTCCCTCAGCACTGACCCTCCGACAGTGCGGCTCTCCCTCAGCGCTGACCCTCCCACAGTGCGGCGCTCCCTCAGCACTGACCCTCCGACAGTGCGGCGTTCCCTCAGCACTGACCCTCCGACAGTGCGGCACTCCCTCAGCACTGACCCTCCGACAGTGCGGCGCTCCCTCAGCACTGACCCTCCGACAGTGCGGCGCTCCCTCAGCACTGACCCTCCGACAGTGCGGCACTCCCTCAGCACTGACCCTCCGACAGTGCGGCGCTCCCTCAGCACTGACCCTCCGACAGTGCGGCTTTCCCTCAGCACTGACCCTCCGACAGTGCGGCACTCCCTCAGTACTGACCCTCCGACAGTGCGGCTCTCCCTCAGCACTGACCCTCTGACAGTGCGGCGCTCCCTCAGCACTGACCCTCTGACAGTGCGGCGCTCCCTCAGCACTGACCCTCCGACAGTGCGGCGCTCCCTCAGTACTGACCCTCCGACAGTGCGGCGCTCCCTCAGCACTGACCCTCCGACAGTGCGGCGCTCCCTCAGCACTGACCCTCTGACAGTGCGGCGCTCCCTCAGCACTGACCCTCCCACAGTGCAGCGCTCCCTCAGCACTGACCCTCTGACAGTGCGGCGCTCCCTCAGCACTGACCCTCCCACAGCGTGGCGCTCCCTCAGCACTGACCCTTCGACAGTGCGGCACTCCCTCAGTACTGACCCTCCGACAGTGCGGCGCTCCCTCAGCACTGACCCTCTGACAGTGCGGCGCTCCCTCAGCACTGACCCTCCGACAGTGCGGCGCTCCCTCAGCGCTGACCCTCCGACAGTGCGGCGCTCCCTCAGCACTGACCCTCCGACAGTGCGGCGCTCCCTCAGCGCTGACCCTCCGACAGTGCGGTGCTCCCTCAGCGCTGACCCTCCGACAGTGCGGCGCTCCCTCAGCACTGACCCTCCGACAGTGCGGCGCTCCCTCAGCACTGACCCTCCGACAGTGCGGCGCTCCCTCAGCACTGACCCTCCGACAGTGCGGCGCTCCCTCAGCACTGACCCTCCGACAGTGCGGCGCTCCCTCAGCGCTGACCCTCCGACAGTGCGGCGCTCCCTCAGCACTGACCCTCCGACAGTGCGGCGCTCCCTCAGCACTGACCCTCCGACAGTGCGGAGCTCCCACAGCACTGACCCTCCGACAGTGCGGCTCTCCCTCAGCACTGACCCTCCGACAGTGCGGCGCTCCCTCAGCACTGACCCTCCGACAGTGCGGCGCTCCCTCAGCACTGACCCTCCGACAGTGCGGCACTCCCTCAGTACTGACCTTCCGACAGTGCGGCGCTCCCTCAGCACTGACCCTCCGACTGCGGAATCTCTCTCAGCACTGACCCTCCGACAGTGCGGTGCTCCCTCAGCACTGACCCTCCGACAGTGCGGCACTCCCTCAGTACTGACCTTCCGACAGTGCGGAGCTCCCACAGCACTGACCCTCCGACAGTGAGGCGCTCCCTCAATACTGACCCTCCGACAGTGAGGCGCTCCCTCAATACTGACCCTCCGACGGTGCGGCGCTCCCTCAGTAGGGACTGTTAACAGGATCCAAGCTGGTTGGTGAAGTCAAAACCAAAACCCAAAGCTTGTCTTGACTGAGGGAGTTTATTGGCTTGTGCTGTCTCATAGTTCTCCGTTCTCTCAATGCAGTGTCCCAGCGACCCTCTGCTTATACTCTTTCGACTTGCAATACAAATAACTAATGAATTAACTAACAAACAGGTTCACAGCCCCTCAAAGAGGCATTGCAACAAACAGACAAAACTTTAATGGAAACCTATTAAATTAAATAAAGATAATGTTCCTGGGGCTAATGATGCAATCCCATTCCTGTGGAGGACACTGGAGAACCTCAAATGCAGTGGTGGGTCACTCCATGCTCCCTCTCCAGGGAGAGCTGCACTTGACAGTAGCCACAAGGTGTTACTGTCACCTGGATCGTCTATTTAAAAGTGCGCAGCCACCGTTAATACTCATCACATTAACAATGACCCACTCGGAGGGGGAAATGTGTTTGAAAAGAATCACTGTCAGGGAGAATTTCTCTATTCAGACCTTCACCGCTGCCATTTTCAGAGATTATTTTGAATTTATAAGTGTGAAGGGAGTCTCTGATTGACAGAAGGCACTCAGTGAAGGGCAAGAAACAGCCGGGTGAAGCAGTCCCAACAGTGGATCCAGCCCAATGCTAGGGGAACCTCGGTTCTCCAAAGGGACGGACAGATTTCACAATCTGAGCAGTCTGAGCTCCCACTTTACCACCGTCAGACTGAGCTTTACTCTGTATCTAACCCCGTGCTGTACCTGTCCTGGGAGTGTTTGATGGGGACAGTGTAGAGGGAGCTTTACTCTGTATCTAACCCCGTGCTGTACCTGTCCTGGGAGTGTTTGATGGGGACAGTGTAGAGGGAGATTTACTCTGTATCTATCCCCGTGCTGTACCTGTCCTGGGAGTGTTTGATGGGGACAGTGTAGAGGGAGCTTTACTCTGTATCTAACCCCGTGCTGTACCTGTCCTGGGAGTGTTTGATGGGGACAGTGTAGAGGGAGATTTACTCTGTATCTAACCCCGTGCTGTACCTGTCCTGGGAGTGTTTGATGGGGACAGTGTAGAGGGAGCTTTACTCTGTATCTAACCCCGTGCTGTACCTGTCCTGGGAGTGTTTGATGGGGACAGTGTAGAGGGAGATTTACTCTGTATCTAACCCCGTGCTGTACCTGTCCTGGGAGTGTTTGATGGGGACAGTGTAGAGGGAGCTTTACTCTGTATCTAACCCCGTGCTGTACCTGTCCTGGGAGTGTTTGATGGGGACAGTGTAGAGGGAGATTTACTCTGTATCTAACCCCGTGCTGTACCTGTCCTGGGAGTGTTTGATGGGGACAGTGTAGAGGGAGCTTTACTCTGTATCTAACCCCGTGCTGTACCTGTCCTGGGAGTGTTTGATGGGAACAGTGTAGAGGGAGATTTACTCTGTATCTAACCCCGTGCTGTACCTGTCCTGGGAATGTTTGATGGGGATGGTGTAGAGGGAGCTTTACTCTGTATCTAACCCCGTGCTGTACCTGTCCTGGGAGTGTTTGATGGGGACAGTGTAGAGAGAGCTTTACTCTGTATCTAACCCCGTGCTGTACCTGTCCTGGGAGTGTTTGATGGGGACAGTGTAGAGGGAGATTTACTCTGTATCTAACCCCGTGCTGTACCTGTCCTGGGAGTGTTTGATGGGGACAGTGTAGAGGGTTTACTCTGTATCTAACCCCGTGCTGTACCTGTCCTGGGAGTGTTTGATGGGGACGGTGTAGAGGGAGCTTTACTCTGTATCTAACCCCGTGCTGTACCTGTCCTGGGAGTGTTTGATGGGGACAGTGTAGAGGGTTTACTCTGTATCTAACCCCGTGCTGTACCTGTCCTGGGAGTGTTTGATGGGGACAGTGTAGAGGGAGCGTTACTCTGTATCTAACCTCGTGCTGTCCCTGTCCTGGGAGTGTTTGATGGGGACAGTGTAGAGGGAGCTTTACTCTGTATCTAACCCCGTGCTGTACCTGTCCTGGGAGTGTTTGATGGGGACAGTGTAGAGGGTTTACTCTGTATCTAACCCCGTGCTGTCCCTGTCCTGGGAGTGTTTGATGGGGACAGTGTAGAGGGAGCTTTACTCTGTATCTAACCCCGTGCTGTACCTGTCCTGGGAGTGTTTGATGGGGACAGTGTAGAGGGTTTACTCTGTATCTAACCCCGTGCTGTACCTGTCCTGGGAGTGTTTGATGGGGACGGTGTAGAGGGAGATTTACTCTGTATCTAACCCCGTGCTGTTCCTGTCCTGGGAGTGTTTGATGGGGACAGTGTAGGGGGAGCTTTACTCTGTATCTAACCCCGTGCTGTACCTGTCCTGGGAGTGTTTGATGGGGACAGTGTAGAGGGAGCTTTACTCTGTATCTAACCCCGTGCTGTACCTTTCCTGGGAGTGTTTGATGGGGACGGTGTAGAGGGAGCTTTACTCTGTATCTAACCCCGTGCTGTACCTGTCCTGGGAGTGTTTGATGGGGACAGTGTAGAGGGAGATTTACTCTGTATCTAACCCGGTGCTGTACCTGTCCTGGGAGTGTTTGATGGGGACAGTGTAGAGGGAGCTTTACTCTGTATCTAACCCCGTGCTGTACCTGTCCTGGGAGTGTTTGATAGGGACAGTGTAGAGGGAGATTTACTCTGTATCTAACCCCGTGCTGTACCTGTCCTGGGAGTGTTTGATGGGGACAGTGTAGAGGGAGCTTTACTCTGTATCTAACCCCGTGCTGTACCTGTCCTGGGAGTGTTTGATAGGGACAGTGTAGAGGGAGATTTACTCTGTATCTAACCCCGTGCTGTACCTGTCCTGGGAGTGTTTGATGGGGACGGTGTAGAGGGAGCTTTACTCTGTATCTAACCCCGTGCTGTACCTGTCCTGGGAGTGTTTGATGGGGACAGTGTAGAGGGAGCTTTACTCTGTATCTAACCCCGTGCTGTACCTGTCCTGGGAGTGTTTGATGGGGACAGTGTAGAGAGAGCTTTACTCTGTATCTAACCTCGTGTTGTACCTGTCCTGGGAGTGTTTGATGGGGACAGTGTAGAGGGAGCTTTACTCTGTATCTAACCCCGTGCTGTACTTGTCCTGGGAGTGTTTGATGGGGACAGTGTAGAGGGAGATTTACTGTCTATCTAACCCCGTGCTGTACCTGTCCTGGGAGTGTTTGATGGGGACAGTGTAGAGGGAGTTTTACTCTGTATCTAACCCCGTGCTGTACCTGTCCTGGGAGTGTTTGATGGGGACAGTGTAGAGGGAACTTTACTCTGTATCTAACCCCGTGCTGTACCTGTCCTGGGAGTGTTTGATGGGGACAGTGTAGAGGGAGCTTCACTCTGTATCTAACCCCGTGCTGTACCTGTCCTGGGAGTGTTTGATGGGGACGGTGTAGAGGGAGCTTTACTCTGTATCTAACCCCGTGCTGTACCTGTCCTGGGAGTGTTTGATGGGGACAGTGTAGAGTGAGCTTTACTCGGTATCTAACCCCGTGCTGTACCTGTCCTGGGAGTGTTTGATGGGGACAGTGTAGAGGGAGATTTACTCTGTATCGAACCCCGTGCTGTACCTGTCCTGGGAGTGTTTGGTGGGGACAGTGTAGAGGGAGATTTACTCTGTATCTAACCCCGTGCTGTACCTGTCCTGGGAGTGTTTGATGGGGACAGTGTAGAGAGACCTTTACTCTGTATCTAACCCCGTGCTGTACCTGTCCTGGGAGTGTTTGATGGGGACAGTGTAGAGGGAGTTTTACTCTGTATCTAACCCCGTGCTGTACCTGTCCTGGGAGTGTTTGATGGAGACGGTGTAGAGGGAGCTTTACTCTGTGTCTAACCCCGTGCTGTACCTGTCCTGGGAGTGTTTGATGGGGACAGTGTACAGGGAGATTTACTCTGTATCTAACCCCGTGCTGTACCTGTCCTGGGAGTGTTTGATGGGGACAGTGTAGAGGGAGCTTTACTCTGTATCTAACCCCGTGCTGTACCTGTCCTGGGAGTGTTTGATGGGGACAGTGTAGAGAGAGCTTTACTCTGTATCTAACCCCGTGCTGTACCTGTCCTGGGAGTGTTTGATGGGGACGGTGTAGAGGGAGCTTTACTCTGTATCTAACCCCGTGCTGTACCTGTCCTGGGAGTGTTTGATGGGGACAGTGTAGAGGGAGATTTACTCTGTATCTAACCCCGTGCTGTACCTGTCCTGGGAGTGTTTGATGGGGATGGTGTAGAGGGTTTACTCTGTATCTAACCCCGTGCTGTACCTGTCCTGGGAGTGTTTGATGGGGACAGTGTAGAGGGAGCTTTACACTGTATCTAACCTCGTGCTGTACCTGTCCTGGGAGTGTTTGATGGGGACAGTGTAGAGGGAGATTTACTCTGTATCTAACCCCGTGCTGTCCCTGTCCTGGGAGTGTTTGATGGGGACAGTGTAGAGTGAGCTTTACTCTGTATCTAACCCCGTGCTGTACCTGTCCTGGGAGTGTTTGATGGGGATGGTGTAGAGGGTTTACTCTGTATCTAACCCCGTGCTGTACCTGTCCTGGGAGTGTTTGATGGGGACAGTGTAGAGAGAGCTTTACTCTGTATCTAACCCCGTGCTGTACCTGTCCTGGGAGTGTTTGATGGGGACAGTGTAGAGGGAGCTTTACTCTGTATCTAACCCCGTGCTGTACCTGTCCTGGGAGTGTTTGATGGGGACAGTGTAGAGGGAGATTTACTCTGTATCTAACCCCGTGCTGTACCTGTCCTGGGAGTGTTTGATGGGGACAGTGTAGAGGGTTTACTCTGTATCTAACCCCGTGTTGTACCTGTCCTGGGAGTGTTTGATGGGGACAGTGTAGAGGGAGATTTACTCTGTATCTAACCCCGTGCTGTACCTGTCCTGGGAGTGTTTGATGGGGACAGTGTAGAGGGTTTACTCTGTATCTAACCCCGTGCTGTACCTGTCCTGGGAGTGTTTGATGGGGACAGTGTAGAGGGAGCTTTACTCTGTATCTAACCCCGTGCTGTACCTGTCCTGGGAGTGTTTGATGGGGACAGTGTAGAGGGAGCTTTACTCTGTATCTAACCCCGTGCTGTACCTGTCCTGGGAGTGTTTGATGGGGACAGTGTAGAGGGAGATTTACTCTGTATCTAACCCGGTGCTGTACCTGTCCTGGGAGTGTTTGATGGGGACAGTGTAGAGGGAGCTTTACTCTGTATCTAACCCCGTGCTGTACCTGTCCTGGGAGTGTTTGATAGGGACAGTGTAGAGGGAGATTTACTCTGTATCTAACCCCGTGCTGTACCTGTCCTGGGAGTGTTTGATGGGGACAGTGTAGAGAGAGCTTTACTCTGTATCTAACCCCGTGCTGTACCTGTCCTGGGAGTGTTTGATTGAGACAGTGTAGAGGGAGCTTTACTCTGTATCTAACCCCGTGCTGTACCTGTCCTGGGAGTGTTTGATAGGGACAGTGTAGAGGGAGATTTACTCTGTATCTAACCCCATGCTGTACCTGTCCTGGGAGTGTTTGATGGGGACAGTGTAGAGGGTGATTTACTCTGTATCTAACCCCGTGCTGTACCTGTCCTGGGAGTGTTTGATGGGGACAGTGTAGAGGGAGCTTTACTCTGTATCTAACCCCGTGCTGTACCTGTCCTGGGAGTGTTTGATGGGGACAGTGTAGAGGGAGTTTTACTCTGTATCTAACCCCGTGCTGTACCTGTCCTGGGAGTGTTTGATGGGGACAGTGTAGAGGGTTTACTCTGTATCTAACCCCGTGCTGTACCTGTCCTGGGAGTGTTTGATGGGGACGGTGTAGAGGGAGCTTTACTCTGTATCTAACCCCGTGCTGTACCTGTCCTGGGAGTGTTTGATGGGGACAGTGTAGAGGGAGCTTTACTCTGTATCTAACCCCGTGCTGTACCTGTCCTGGGAGTGTTTGATGGGGACAGTGTAGAGAGAGCTTTACTCTGTATCTAACCTCGTGTTGTACCTGTCCTGGGAGTGTTTGATGGGGACAGTGTAGAGGGAGCTTTACTCTGTATCTAACCCCGTGCTGTACCTGTCCTGGGAGTGTTTGATGGGGACAGTGTAGAGGGAGATTTACTGTCTATCTAACCCCGTGCTGTACCTGTCCTGGGAGTGTTTGATGGGGACAGTGTAGAGGGAGTTTTACTCTGTATCTAACCCCGTGCTGTACCTGTCCTGGGAGTGTTTGATGGGGACAGTGTAGAGGGAACTTTACTCTGTATCTAACCCCGTGCTGTACCTGTCCTGGGAGTGTTTGATGGGGACAGTGTAGAGGGAGCTTTACTCTGTATCTAACCCCGTGCTGTACCTGTCCTGGGAGTGTTTGATGGGGACAGTGTAGAGGGACTTCACTCCGTATCTAACCCCGTGCTGTACCTGTCCTGGGAGTGTTTGATGGGGACAGTGTAGAGAGAGCTTCACTCTGTATCTAACCCCGTGCTGTACCTGTCCTGGGAGTGTTTGATGGGGACGGTGTAGAGGGAGCTTTACTCTGTATCTAACCCCGTGCTGTACCTGTCCTGGGAGTGTTTGATGGGGACAGTGTAGAGTGAGCTTTACTCTGTATCTAACCCCGTGCTGTACCTGTCCTGGGAGTGTTTGATGGGGACAGTGTAGAGGGAGATTTACTCTGTATCGAACCCCGTGCTGTACCTGTCCTGGGAGTGTTTGGTGGGGACAGTGTAGAGGGAGATTTACTCTGTATCTAACCCCGTGCTGTACCTGTCCTGGGAGTGTTTGATGGGGACAGTGTAGAGAGACCTTTACTCTGTATCTAACCCCGTGCTGTACCTGTCCTGGGAGTGTTTGATGGGGACAGTGTAGAGGGAGTTTTACTCTGTATCTAACCCCGTGCTGTACCTGTCCTGGGAGTGTTTGATGGAGACGGTGTAGAGGGAGCTTTACTCTGTATCTAACCCCATGCTGTACCTGTCCTGGGAGTGTTTGATGGGGGCAGTGTAGAGGGAGATTTACTCTGTATCTAACCCCGTGCTGTACCTGTCCTGGGAGTGTTTGATGGGGACAGTGTAGAGGGAGATTTACTCTGTATCTAACCCCGTGCTGTACCTGTCCTGGGAGTGTTTGATGGGGACAGTGTAGAGGGAGATTTACTCTGTATCTAACCCCGTGCTGTACCTGTCCTGGGAGTGTTTGATGGGGACAGTGTAGAGAGACCTTTACTCTGTATCTAACCGCGTGCTGTACCTGTCCTGGGAGTGTTTGATGGGGACAGTGTAGAGGGAGCATTACTCTGTATCTAACCCCGTGTTGTACCTGTCCTGGGAGTGTTTGATGGGGACAGTGTAGAGGGAGATTTACTCTGTATCTAACCCCGTGCTGTACCTGTCCTGGGAGTGTTTGATGGGGACGGTGTAGAGGGAGCTTTACTCTGTATCTAACCCCGTGCTGTACCTGTCCTGGGAGTGTTTGATGGGGACGGTGTAGAGGGGGCTTTACTCTGTATCTAACCCCGTGCTGTACCTGTCCTGGGAGTGTTTGATGGGGACAGTGTAGAGAGAGCTTTACTCTGTATCTAACCCCGTGCTGTACCTGTCCTGGGAGAGTTTGATGGGGACGGTGTAGAGGGAGATTTACTCTGTATCTAACCCCGTGCTGTACCTGTCCTGGGAGTGTTTGATGGGGACAGTGTAGAGGGACCTTTACTCTGTATCTAACCCCGTGCTGTACCTGTCCTGGGAGTGTTTGATGGGGACAGTATGGAGAGAGCTTTACTCTGTATCTAACCCCGTGCTGTACCTGTCCTGGGAGTGTTTGATGGGGGCAGTGTAGAGGGAGCTTTACTCTGTATCTAACCCCTTGCTGTACCTGTCCTGGGAGTGTTTGATGGGGACAGTGTAGAGGAAGCTTTACTCTGTATCTAACCCCGTGCTGTACCTGTCCTGGGAGTGTTTGATGGGGACAGTGTAGAGGGAGCTTTACTCTGTATCTAACCCCGTGCTGTACCTGTCCTGGGAGTGTTTGATGGCGACTGTGTAGAGGGAGATTTACTCTGTATCTAACCCCGTGCTGTACCTGTCCTGGGAGTGTTTGATGGGGACAGTGTAGAGGGAACTTTACTCTGTATCTAACCCCGTGCTGTACCTGTCCTGGGAGTGTTTGATGGGGACGGTGTAGAGGGAGATTTACTCTGTATCTAACCCCGTGCTGTACCTGTCCTGGGAGTGTTTGATGGGGACAGTGTAGAGGGAGATTTACTCTGTATCTAACCCCGTGCTGTACCTGTCCTGGGAGTGTTTGATGGGGACAGTGTAGAGTGAGCTTTACTCTGTATCTAACCCCGTGCTGTCCCTGTCCTGGGAGTGATTGATGGGGAAAGTGTAGAGGGAGTTTACTCTGTATCGAACCCCGTGCTGTACCTGTCCTGGGAGTGTTTGATGGGGACAGTGTAGAGGGAGATTTACTCTGTATCTAACCCCGTGCTGTACCTGTCCTGGGAGTGTTTGATGGGGACAGTGTAGAGGGAGCTTTACTCTGTATCTAACCCCGTGCTGTACCTGTCCTGGGAGTGTTTGATGGGGACAGTGTAGAGGGAGATTTACTCTGTATCTAACCCTGTGCTGTACCTGTCCTGGGAGTGTTTGATGGGGACAGTGTAGAGGTAGCTTTACTCTGTATCTAACCCCGTGCTGTCCCTGTCCTGGGAGTGTTTGATGGGGACGGTGTAGAGGGAACTTTACTCTGTATCTAACCCCGTGCTGTACCTGTCCTGGGAGTGTTTGATGGGGACAGTGTAGAGGGAGCTATACTCTGTATCTAACCCCGTGCTGTACCTGCCCTGGGAGTGTTTGATGGGGACAGTGTGGACACAATCTACTGTATAGCTAATGTCATTTTTTGGAAACGCAACCATTAGTTGGGCAAGATCCCACAAACAGCAATGTGATAATGACCCAGATCATCTGTTTTTAGTGATGTTGGGTGCAGGATAAATATTGGCCCCAGGACACCGGGGAGAACTCCCCCCTGCTCTTCTCCCAATAGTGACCGTGGGATCTTTTACACCCACCCGAGAGGGCAGACGGGTTCTCGGTTTAATCTCTCATCCTGAAAGAAGGCACTGCTGACAGTGCGACGCTCCCTCAGTACTGACTCTCTGACAGTGCGGCGCTCCCTCAGCACTGACCCTCCGACAGTGCGGCTCTCCCTCAGCACTGACCCTCCGACAGTGCGGCGCTCCCTCAGCACTGACCCTCCGACAGTGCGGCGTTCCCTCAGCACTGACCCTCTGTCGGAGGGTGGGTAGTTTTCCCCGTGTCCTGTTACCCAGCTTGGCAAGTGATATTATAATAACATTGGAGGGAATTTCAGGGAAGTTTGGTGGTTTCCTCGTTGTGTTCCTATGGCAGCCATTTTGGAAATTGACGTAGAAGACGTCTCAGCTATCCCAGCATGCATTGTAACTGCATCGTAACTCAAGACTTTTAGCTTCATTTTAAATATTATTCTGCAAATCTGTCGAATCTTTTCCTTACAGAACATTCTGTAGGTGGAGCAGTGATGATTTTTAAAGGGGCCTTATTTAACCTCAATTCAAGGACACAAAGCATTGGCCCTTTGGCCCCCACATTGTTTCTACAAATCCCTGCGGCCCTCAGAAAGATTCACCATCTTGTTATAAGTTCCTATTTAATCTGCTTCCACCGCCCTTTCAGGCAGCGCCTTCCAGATCACAGCAACTCGCTGTGTCAAAAAAACATTCTCCTCATCTCCCCCTCTGGCTCTATTACTGATTCTCTTCAATCTGTGTCCCTCTGGTTACCGACCCTCCTGCCGCTGGAAACACTTTCTCCTCGTTCACTCTATCCAAACCCTTCCTGATTTTGAACGCCTCGAATCAATCTCCCCCTTAACCTTCTCTGCTCTAAGGAGAACAATCCCAGCTTCTCCCAGTCTCTCCACATGAACTGAGGTCCTCTCATCCCTGGGAACATTCTAGAAAATCTCCTCCACACCCTCTCCGAGACCTTGACATCCTTCATTCTGAGAATAGAATTTCAGATCCCAATTCCCATTGTCTTATCAATCATTCCATTTATAACATATTCATATTTAAAATCTAATCTTCATTTCATATTATGCATATTTAATTACTTAGAAAGCTTTCATTAACATTCAGGATGAGTATTTTTGTATTTAAAAATACCATCTCTCAATATATCTCTCTTTCTCTCACTCTCTCTCGCTGATCTTCTTGGATTCCTCTTCTCCAGCACCCTGTGTTACTGACTGTATCTCTACTGATGTTAATCCAGCTCCCTCACACTGTCACTCAGTAACCCCTCTCCCCCCAGCGCCCTGTGTTACTGACTTTATCTCTACTGATGTTAATCCAGCTCCCTCACACTGTCACTCAGTAACCCCTCTCCCCCCAGCGCCCTGTGTTACTGACTCTATCTGTACTGATGTTAATCCAGCTCCCTCAAACTGTCACTCAGTAACTCCCCTCCCCCAGCGCCCTTTGTTACTGACTTTATTTCTACTGATGTTAATCCAGCTCCCTCACACTGTCACTCAGTAACCCCTCTCCGCCCAGCTCCCTGTGTTACTTACTGTATCTCTACTGATGTTAATCCAGCTCCTTCACACTGTCACTCAGTAACCCCTCTCCACCCAGCTCCCTGTGTTACTGACTGTATCTCTACTGATGTTAATCCAGCTCCCTCACACTGTCACTCAGTAACCCCTCTCCCCCCAGCTCCCTGTGTTACTGACTGTATCTCTACTGATGTTAATTCAGCTCCCTCACACTGTCACTCAGTAACCCCTCACCCCCCAGCGCCCTGTGTTACTGACTGTGTCTCTATATAGGTTGAAACTCTTCACTGTTTAATGTTCCCACTCCTCCCACGCAATTGTTTACTAATTTTAGTGGAGCTCAATTTTGTAAACAGAGCTGTATTTAGAAATTTAGAAATAAACTCTAAAGCCAGCAATATTTTTCATCATTTAGCATACCTGAACATTTTACAAGGCTGGATACTGCCTCTTGAGTAGGGGTCATGAGGTTAGGTTTCAGCTAAAAGACTCCAGGCAGCTGAAGGCACGGCCGCCAATGGTGGGGCGATGGGAATCGGGGGATGGTCAAGAGGCTGGAATTGGAGGAGCGCAGAGATCTCAGAGGGTTGTAGGGACTGGAGGAAGTTACAGAGATAGGGAGGGTTGTAGGGGCTGGAGGAGGTTACAGAGATAGGGAGGGTTGTAGGGGCTGGAGGAGGTTACAGAGATAGGGAGGGGTGTAGGGGCTGGAGGAGGTTACAGAGATAGGGAGGGTGTAGACGCTGGAGGAGGTTACAGAGATAGGGAGGGTTGTAGGGGCTGAAGGAGGTTACAGAGATAGGGAGGATTGTAGGTGCTGGAGGAGGTTACAGAGATAGGGAGGGTTTTAGGGGCTGGAGGAGGTTACGGAGAAAGGGAGGGTTGTAGGGGCTGGAGGAGGTTACAGAGATAGGGAGGGGTGTAGGGGCTGGAGGAGGTTACAGAGATAGGGAGGGTGTAGACGCTGGAGGAGGTTACAGAGATAGAGAGGGTTGTAGGGGCTGAAGGAGGTTACAGAGATAGGGAGGATTGTAGGGGCTGGAGGAGGTTACAGAGATAGGGAGGGTTGTAGGGGCTGGAGGAGGTTACAGAGATGGGGAGGGTTGTAGGGGCTGGAGGAGGTTACAGAGATAGGGAGGCTTGTAGGGGCTGGAGGAGGTTACAGAGATAGGGAGGGTTGTAGGGGCTGGAGGAGGTTACAGAGATAGGGAGGGGTGTAGGGGATGGAGGAGGTTACAGAGATAGGGGGGGTTGTAGGGGTTGGAGGAGGTTACAGAGATGGGGGGGTTGTAGGGGCTGGAGGAGGTTACAGAGATAGGGGGTGTTGTATGTGCTGGAGGAGGTTACAGAGATAGGGAGGGTTGTAGGGGCTGGAGGAATTTATGGAGATAGGGAGGGGTGTAGGGACTGGAGGAGGTTACAGAGATAGGGAGGGTTGTAGGGGCTGGAGGAGGTTATGGCGATAGGGAGGGTTGTAGGGGCTGGAGGAGGTTACAGAGATAGTGAGGGTTGTAGGGGTTGGAGGAGGTTATGGCGATAGGGAAGGTTGTAGAGGCTGGAGGAGGTTACAGAGATAGGGAGGGTTTTAGGGGCTGGAGGAGGTTACAGAGATAGAGAGGGTTGTAGGGGCTGGAGGAAGTTGATGGGATAGTGGATGTGGCTGTGGGTTGGGGATGATGATTTTAATGGGGTATTGGGGGTGGGGGTGATGATTTTGATGGGGTATTGGGGGTGGGGGTGATGATTTTGATGGGGTATTGGGGGTGGGGGTGATGATTTTGATGGAGTATTGGGAGTGGGGGTGATGATTTTGATGGGGTATTGGGGGTGGGGGTGATGATTTTGATGGGGTATTGGGGGTGGGGGTGATGATTTTGATGGGGTATTGGGGGTGGGGGGGTGATGATTTTGATGGGGTATTGGGGATGGGGGTGATGATTTTGATGGGGTGTTGGGGGTGGGGATGATGATTTTAATGGGGTATTGGGGGTGGGGGTGATGATTTTGATGGGGTATTGGGGATGGGGGTGGTGATTTTGATGGGGTATTGGGGGTGGGGGTGATGATTTTGATGGGGTATTGGGGATGGGGGTGATGATTTTGTTGGGGTATTGGGGATGGGGGTGATGATTTTGATGGGGTATTGGGGGTGGGGGTGATGATTTTGATGGGGTATTGGGGGTGGGGATGATGATTTTGATGGGGTATTGGGGATGGGGGTGATGATTTTGATGGGGTATTGGGGGTGGGGGTGATGATTTTGATGGGGTATTGGGGGTGAGGGTGATGATTTTGATGTGGTATTGGGGGTGAGGGTGATGATTTTGATGGGGTATTGGGAGTGGGAGCTAGTGAAGTCTGTTTTGTTCCAGAGTGTAGCTGTGGGAATTTTCTGGAATATGAGCCGAGCTCTGGACCCCACTATGAGAGTTCCTGCCAATCTTGTACACACTCTGCAATGCTCCTGTTATATACAGCAACAGCCAGCTGATAGATTTAACTTCCTAACATCTAAAGTGTTCCAAATATTTGGATTTGATGTGACGAAGGCAGAGGAAGAGAGAGAGTAAACGCTGATGAATGGGCTGTATTGATGAGGATGGGAGGTTTGTGTTAACTCTGCAGTTGTTTAGAGTGTCTCTTATTTTTTCTGCCAGTGTTAAGGCCATCGCCTCCATCTCCCATAAAATCTTTCTCAATCCACTCTCTGTTTCCTCTGGGATCGCACTGTGTACTCAGAGAACCTGGCACATTCGAAATTAACTCTCTCCCTTCTGCCCAGACATCTCTCTCTCTCTTTCTCTCTGTCTGTCTCTCTACCTCCATTTCTCTGTCTCTTTCTCTCTCTGCCTCTCTCTCTCTGTCTCCCTCTCTCTCTCTCTCTGTCCCTCTCTGTCTGTCTCTCTCTCTGCCTCTCTCTCTGCCTCTCTCTCTGTCTCCCTCTCTCTCTCTATGTCCCTCTCTGTCTGTCTCTCTGCCTCCATTTCTCTGTCTATCTCTCTCTCTCTCTGTCTCCCTCTCTCTCTGTCTCCCTCTCTCTCTGTCTCCCTCTCTCTCTGTCTGTCTCTCACTCTCTCTCTCTCTCTCTCTCTCTCTCAGCGTTGTCCCACTGATGATTGGAGGTTAGAACCCTTAATTCAGAGCCATGAGACATGTAATCCCCCCCTGCACTCTCCGATCACAGTACCGAGGGAGCGCCACACTGTCGGAGGGTCAGTGCTGAGGGAGCGCCGCACTGTCGGAGGGTCAGTGCTGAGGGAGCGCCGCACTGTCGGAGGGTCAGTGCTGAGGGAACGCCGCACTGTCGGAGGGTCAGTGCTGAGGGAGTGCCGCACTGTCAGAGGGTCAGTGCTGAGGGGGCGCCGCACTGTCAGAGGGTCAGTGCTGAGGGAGCGCCGCACTGCCGGAGGGTCAGTGCTGAGGGAGCGCCGCACTGTCGGAGGGTCAGTGCTGAGGGAGTGCCGCACTGTCGGAGGGTCAGTGCTGAGGGAGCGCCACACTGTCAGAGGGTCAGTGCTGAGGGAACGCCGCACTGTCGGAGGGTCAGTACTGAGGGAGTGCCGCACTGTCGGAGGGTCAGTGCTGAGGGAACGCCGCACTGTCGGAGGGTCAGTGCTGAGGGAGTGCCGCACTGTCGGAGGGTCAGTGCTGAGGGAGCGCCGCACTGTCAGAGGGTCAGTGCTGAGGGAGCGCCGCACTGTCGGAGGGTCAGTACTGAGGGAGAGCCGCACTGTCGGAGGGTCAGTGCTGAGGGAGTGCCGCACTGTCGGAGGGTCAGTGCTGAGGGAGTGCCGCGCTGTCGGAGGGTCAGTGCTGAGGGAGTGCCACACGGTCAGAGGGTCAGTACTGAGGGAGAGCTGCACTCTCGGAGGGTCAGTAGCCCCCACTTGCTTTCGATTGCTGCCCATGTTGGTTTGACTGGCTGAATATATCGAAAGATGGTGTTTGGGCTCTGAGCAAGGATCCCTGTGGCACATCAAGGCAAATCCCAGAGGAATACTGGCAGCTGGTAAATAACAAGTAGGGAGAGGGACAGTGAGGGAGAGGGAGAGAGAGAGAGGTTCGGGGGACAAAGAGACAGGGAGAGAGTCAAAGAAAGGGAGAGACTGAGAGAGAGAGTGGATGATAGGGAGAGAAAGAGAGGGAGGGAAACAGAGAGAGAGAGAGAGGGAGAGAGACAGAGACAGAGAGAGAGAGGGAGAGGGAGAGAAAGACAGGGAGAGAGAGTGGGGGAGAAAGAGAGAGAGAGAGAGAGGGAGACAGAGTGAGAGAGAGGCAGAGAGAGGGAGAGAGACAGAGACAGAGACAGAGACAGAGAGAGAGAGGGAGAGAAAGACAGGGAGAGAGAGTGGGGGAGAAAGATGGAGAGAGAGAGGGAGACAGAGTGAGAGAGAGGCAGAGAGAGGGAGAGAGACAGAGACAGAGACAGAGAGAGAGAGGGAGAGGGAGAGAAAGACAGGGAGAGAGAGTGGGGGAGAAAGAGAGAGAGAGAGAGAGGGAGACAGAGTGAGAGAGAGGCAGAGAGAGGGAGAGAGACAGAGACAGAGACAGAGAGAGAGAGGGAGAGGGAGAGAAAGACAGGGAGAGAGATTGGGGGAGAAAGATGGAGAGAGAGAGGGAGACAGAGTGAGAGAGAGGCAGAGAGCGAGAGAGGGAATGCCTTGATATTGGACGGTATGATAACCACAGCTTGTCCACAGTCTGACAGCTCCCCCTGCAGACTCTATTTCTGACCTTACTTCATATGTCTCCTGCTGGCCTCAGGAGGAGGGACGGGAGGTTGGAACGCTGGGGAAGAGACCCAGGCTTCGAGCTGGTGTCCAGCTCCTCCCCGTGATGGGAGGGGAGCTCTGGAATGGGGCGCGGGCACGATGCCCCTCTTAGTCGACCAGCTGGTGAATAATGGCCAGCGGGGAGAGGAAGGGGTGGGTGGCCGCCGGTCACAGAACGATGACGGAGACCCCGGGATGTGGGGTGACCTGGGAATCTGCAGCCCCTCTGAGTCAGGCCAGGGGGGGTAAAATACCCTGGAGCGATACCCCCCCACCGCCCCCCTGCCCCTCCCCCGTCACCGGGAAATCAGGGAGTTACAATGGTGACCAGCAGGGCTGTCACTGGGAACGAGGTGAAAAATCCGCTGCTGGTTTAACACCCAGGTATTGTACAGGGTTCAAATCGGACCTTCATATGTCAGGAAACTCAGCAGCCCACTTACGCACAGCAAGATCCCATAAACAGCAATGTGATAATGACCCAGATCATCTGTTTTTAGTGGGTGTTTGTTGAGGGATAAATATTGGCCCCCAGGACACCGGGGAGAACTACCCCCTGCTCTTCTCCCAATAGTGGCCATGGGATCTTTTACACCCACCCGAGAGGGCAGACGGGGCCTCGGTTTAATGTCTCATCCTGAAAGACGGCACCTCTGACAGCGCGGCGCTCCCTCAGTACTGACCCTCCGACAGCGCGGCACTCCCTCAGTACTGACCCTCCGACAGCGCGGCGCTCCCTCAGCACTGACCCTCCGACAGTGCGGCGCTCCTTCAGTACTGACCCTCCGACAGTGCGGCACTCCCTCAGCACTGACCCTCCGACAGTGCGGCGCTCCCTCAGCACTGACCCTCCGACAGTGCGGCGCTCCCTCAGTACTGACCCTCCGACAGTGCGGCGCTCCCTCAGCACTGACCCTCCGACAGTGCGGCGCTCCCTCAGCACTGACCCTCTGACAGTGCGGCGCTCCCTCAGTTCTGGGGAATGTTGACCTGCATTATGAGGCTGGAGCCTTTGGAGTGGGGGTGAAATCCGGGCGGTGATTGGAAATGACGTGTAACCCTCTGTCTTCACCCTCCATTTCAGGCAGGTCATTGAAATCCAAATCATTGACGACGAAGAATATGAGAAGAACAAGAATTTCTTTGTTGAACTCGGTGACCCTGTGCTCGTCGAGGTTGGGAAGCGAAGAGGTGAGGCTCCAGTTGTGTTGAAGAGTAGGCCGAAGCCTATAGACCACCCAGACCAGGTTGCACCGAGGGTGCAGGACAGGAAAACTGAGGGGAAATTGATAAGCCTTCTCCAAGGTCGGGGACAGTTGGAAAGGGAGGGGGGCAGCGTGTTCCACAGGTTTGAGACCCTGGATCACCGGGGAGAGGAGGAGAGGCCTATCGTTTTCATTTCAAAGAGATCCCCATCTCTCCAGCTCCTGTCACCCCCCTCGGGACGTCCCAGAGCCTTTCGCACACGATGAAGGACTTTATTTTTTCTGAAGCGTTGTAACGTCCCTGTTGTAACGTAGGAAACTCAGCAGCCCATTTACGCACAGCAAGATCCCACAAACAGCAACGTGACTTACTGTTCGTGGTGACTCTTGCTCTCCTTATATAAGGAGGGATAGACTCGCACTGGAGGCCGTTCAGAGAAGGTTCACTCGGCTGATTCCTGGGATGAAGGGGGTTTGTCTCATGAGGAAAGGTTGAGCAGGTTGGGCCCTGTACCCATTGGAGTTTAGAAGAATGAAGGGTGATCTTATTGAAACATATCAGATCCTGAGGGGGGTGGGGTTATGACAGGGTGGAGGCTGAGAGGATGTTTCCCCCTCGTGGGGGTATCTAGAACGAGGAGGGGGCACAGTTTCAGAATAAGGGGTCTCCTATTGAAGACGGAGATGAGGAGGAATTTCCTCTCTCAGAGGGTGGTCAGTCTGTGGAATTCTCCCCCCCCCGCCCCCAGAGAGCAGGGGAGGCTGGGTCACTGAATATATTCAAGGCCGAGTTAGACAGATTTTGGATCGACGAGGGAGTCGAGGGTTATGGGGGGACAGACAGGAAAGTGGGGTTAAGGCCACAATCAGATCAGACACGATGGTATAGAATGGCGGAGCCGGCGCGAGGGGCCGAGTGGCCTCCTCCTGCTCCTAGTTGGTACGTGGCTGCGTAGGCGACACCAGACCCCATGGCAACGCTAAAGTGTTCACTGCCCTATGACGTTGCAAAGAGGGGTTTTGAGGAAGGCCCAACCCCAAAGAAAGGCCCAACCCCAAAGAAAGGCCCAACCCCAAACTACTGAGGGGCAAATGGGGAGGAGAATTAATGCCCTGTGGGCAGAGGGTGACATGGTGGTAATGCCACTGGGCTAGAGACCCAGAGGCCCAGGTTAATGCTCTGGGGGACGAGGGTTCAAACCCCACCAGGGCAGCCGGTGGAATTTAAATTCAGTTAATAAATCTGGAATTGAAAACTAGTCTCAGTGACGGTGACCATGAAACTATCATCGATTGTCGTAAAGACCCCTCTGGGTCACTGATGTCCCCTTTAGGGAGGGAAATCCGCCCTCCTTACCCGGTCTGGGCCTACATGTGACCCACAGCCAAGTGGTTGACTCTTTGGCCGAGCGAGACACTCGGTTCAAGGGGTAATTAGGGATGGGTAACAAACGCTGGCCTAGTCCAGCGACCAAACCCCCACCACCGCCCCCCCCACCCCCCACCCACACTACGGTGATGAGAGACGTCAAAGGGAAACTCCTTGACCAGGAGCGAATGTCTTTTTAAAAAACCGTTCGCCGCCTTGGCCCGGTGTCTGACCAGCCTGACCTGCCACCCTTGAACTCTGCCCTCAGGCGACCCCAACGAGAATCGGCCGGGCATGCTGCCGGATGAGGAGGAGGCTGTCACCAAGCTTGGTTGCCCGTCGCTGGGTGAGCCGGTCAAGACGGAGATCATCATCGAGGAGTCCTACGAGTTTAAGGTCAGGGTCTCCCTGTCATGTGTCCCCTTGGCGGGGGTGATGGGGGGTGATGGGGGGTGATGGGGGGGTGATGGGGTGGGTGGTGGGGGTGGGGGGGTGGGGGGAGGGAGACGGGTGTGGGGGTCCGGGGAGTAATCCATCCGGGACTCGTGTCGGGAGGATCGTGCACAGCCGCACTGCCCCTCCAGGTCAAATAGCTCGCAAAGGAGCGGCTACTTCATTGAGCCCCTCCCCCCACCCCGAGGTGGGCGGGGAGGCAGTCCCTGTATCAAGCAACAGCCTTGAGGAGGGGCTGAATGGCCTCCAGCTGTTCTTATGTAACAGGCTCAAGAGGGGCTGAATGGCCTCCTTCTGTTGCTATGTTGTTAATTTATTTATTTATTTATTTATTTATTTATTAACTGTTGGCTCGAGAGGGGCTGAATGGCCTCGAATTCCTGTGTAGCAGGATCATGGGGCTGAATGGCCTCAGGTTCCTGTATAACAGGTTTGAGAGGGGCTGAGTGGCCTGGGGTTCCTGTTTAACAGGCTCCAGAAGGGCTGAATGGCCTCAAATTCCTGTGTAGCAGGATCGTGGGGCTGAATGGCCTCAGGTTCCTGTATAACAGGCTCGAGAGGGGCTGAATGGCCTCGAGTTCCTGTGTAACAGGATCATGGGGCTGAATGGCCTCAGGTTCCTGTATAACAGGTTTGAGAGGGGCTGAATGGTCTCGAGTTCCTGTATAACAGGTTTGAGAGGGGCTGAATGGCTTAGGGTTCCTGTATAACAGGCTCAAGAGGGGCTGAATGGCCTCGAGTTCCTGTACAACAGGTTTGAGAGGGGCTGAATGGCTTAGGGTTCCTGTATAACAGGCTCAAGAGGGGCAGAATGGCCTCGAGTTCCTGTGTGTGTGTTTTTCACAGTCTAGTGGGACTAACCCATCTTCTCTGCTGCCATTTCTGTATCACTTCCACAGAATACTGTCGACAAGCTGATTAAGAAGACTAACCTGGCTCTGGTGGTGAGCAGTAGCAGCTGGAGAGAGCAGTTTGTCAATGCTGTAACGGTCAGTGCGGGTGAGTACTGAGGTATCCTGACTGAGCAAGGTGGCGCAGGGGGACCGAGGAAGTGGACACAGCGTGGAGAGGGTACAAGCAACTGTCCCCAAGACCACTCGGACAGAGACATTCAATTCTCATCCAGTCCAGGGGGTCCAGAGACACGGTACAGCCAGTGAGGTGCACACAGCAGGATCCCACCAACCCACAACATGACAATGACCGTCTGCCATGTGCTGTTATTCCCATGAGGGATAAATATCGGCCCCAGGACACCGGGGAGAACTCCCCCCCCCTGCTCTTCTCCCAATAGTGGCTGTGGGATCTTTTACACCCACCCGAGAGGGCAGACGGGGCCTCGGTTTAATGTCTCATCCTGAAAGACGGCACCTCCGACAGTGCGGCACTCCCTCAGCGCTGACCCTCCAACAGTGCGGCGCTCCCTCAGCACTGACCCTCCGACAGTGCGGCGCTCCCTCAGTACTGACCCTCCGACAGTGCGGCGCTCCCTCAGCACTGACCCTCCGACAGTGCGGCACTCCCTCAGTACTGACCCTCCGACAGTGCGGCGCTCCCTCAACACTGACCCTCCGACAGTGCGGCTCTCCCTCAGTACTGACCCTCCGACAGTGCGGCACTCCCTCAGTACTGACCCTCCGACAGTGCAGCGCTCCCTCAGCACTGACCCTCCGACAGTGCGGCGCTCCCTCAGCACTGACCCTCCGACAGTGCGGCGCTCCCTCAGCACTGACCCTCCGACAGTGCGGCGCTCCCTCAGCACTGACCCTCCGACAGTGCGGCACTCCCTCAGTACTGACCCTCCGACAGTGCGGCGCTCCCTCAACACTGACCCTCCGACAGTGCGGCGCTCCCTCAGCACTGACCCTCCGACAGTGCGGCACTCCCTCAGCACTGACCCTCCGACAGATCTGATGAGGCAAAAGCCAGCAAGGGTTCGGAGTGGGGTGGGGGAGGCGGAGGCCGAGGCGGGTGGAGGCTGGTGTCGGGGGCAATGGAGGGCGATTAAAAACACTAGATCCTTCCGGAAGCTTTGCCGTCACTCGATCCCGGTCCGCGGCCCCGTCTCTCTCTCTCTCTCTCTCCAACAGCTGCTGTCTAGTGAAGTGTTAGCTTAGCTGGAGCAGTAATTACTGGCTGCACTAATGGCTTGACGCTAAATCCTGTCTCGGGACAATTAAATACTGGGGCCTAGTTGATTACTGGGCCCAAATTGAAGCCTGGGGGGCGGGTGGCGGGGTGGGGGGGTGTGGGGGAGGAAGAGGACGGGGGTTTATTTAGATTCTTGACCCAGCTGGGGCAGTTTGCAGTGGCGACCGTCACCCATAACCCGGACGCTAATTGCCCGCCCGCAACCCTTCCCTGGAAGTGCCAATTTACCCTGACAACACCACAAGGCCGCAGGCCCCAAGTGCGGCCTCCACCTCTCCTCACTACTCAGCCTCTAAATGAAGCGATCCTGAAACGGCAAGTTCCCCAGACAAAATGCACCTGACCACCCCCCAACCCCCCCACCCCCACCCCCCACCCCCCCCCCCCCCCCCGACCCCCCCACCTTATACGTCCGAAACAATTTTTATTTTAAAACAAAGGGGCTTTTTTATTTCGGTCAAGCGGTTGGGTTGCAGGACGAGGCCTTTCAGCCCCTCGAGGCCCATTCTGCTAGTCAACAAGATCGCGGCGGCTCCGTATCTTAACTCCGTTCGCCCGTTCTTGGCTCCATATCCCACCGCAAACTGGGTCAAGAATCTAAATAAACCCCCGTCCTCTTCTCCCCCCCAACCACCCGCCACCTCCACCCCCCCACCACCCCCCCCCCCCAGCCTTCAATTTGGGCCCAGTAATCAACTAGGCCCCAGTATTTAATTGTCCCGAGACAGGATTTAGCGTCAAGCCATTAGTGCAGCCAGTAATTACTGCTCCGGCTAAGCTAACACTTCACTAGACAGCAGCTGTTGGAGAGAGAGAGAGAGAGAGAGACGGGGCCGCGGACCGGGATCGAGTGACGGCAAAGCTTCCGGAAGGATCTGGTGTTTTTAATCACCCTCCATTGCCCCCGACACCAGCCTCCACCCCCGCACACCTCCAAGCCCCTGCCGGAGTGGAGTGACCGGGTTCAACGTCCTTGCCGGCTGTCCATCCCTTCCGAAAGTCCAACCCCCACCCCCGCAAACAACCTTTCTCCGGAGCGAGACTGGGCAGCTATTCGACTGCATGGGGCCTCGTGCGGCAGCCACATGGCAGAGGGTTGGGTGGAACTGCTCCCCTGATGGCGATTGGTGGGGGTGGGGGAGACACAGGCTCCCCAAACCCCCACCCGTACTGCACTGTTCTAGTTTCTTGCGCCACTCCCCCCCACCACCGCCCCCCCCCACCAACTCCCCGCTGTGGTGCGGGGTCTGTAAACCTAGCCAAGACTCTCCTCCTCGTCACACCCCCCTGCGAGCGAGTAGGGGTGAGGGTGGGGGGCGGGCGCGGGGTGTTGCTTGTGCTCAGGGGTGTCTCCAGGGGGCAGTATCGGCCCCTTCGCATTCCTTCAGGGGACTGCACGCCACCCCCCCCCCCCCCCCCCCCCCCCCCACAACCCCACGCTCCCCACCAAGCGAGCGGGGTGGGGGGAGAATGGGGAGGGCGGGCTATTCAACTCAGTGAGGTGGCGCAGCCTGATCTGAAATCTCCATTCACTGGTGGGGTTCGCCGGGTGCGGTGTGGCCGGGGGGAGGGGGGGGGGGGGGGGGGTGTGGTGGGGGTGGGGGAGGAGGAGGGGAGGAAAGGGGGTGGCCTATTGGACTCAGTGAGGCGGCGCAGCCT
>NW_024470768.1:876517-910061 GCF_017639515.1 Carcharodon carcharias
GAGCGAGCTTTACTCTGTATCTAACCCCGTGCTGTACCTGTCCTGGGAGTGTTTGATGGGGACGGTGTAGAGGGAGATTTACTCTGTATCTAACCCCGTGCTGTACCTGTCCTGGGAGTGTTTGATGGGGACGATGTAGAGGGAGATTTACTCTGTATCTAACCCCGTGCTGTACCTGTCCTGGGAGTGTTTGATGGGGACAGTGTAGAGGGAGATTTACTCTGTATCTAACCCCGTGCTGTACCTGTCCTGGGAGTGTTTGATGGGGACGGTGTAGAGGGAGATTTACTCTGTATCTAACCCCGTGCTGTACCTGTCCTGGGAGTGTTTGATGGGGACAGTGTAGAGGGTGCTTTACTCTGTATCTAACCCCGTGCTGTACCTGTCCTGGGAGTGTTTGATGGGGACGGTGTAGAGGGAGCTTTACTCTGTATCTAACCCCGTGCTGTCCCTGTCCTGGGAGTGTTTGATGGGGACAGTGTAGAGCGAGCTTTACTCTGTATCTAACCCCGTGCTGTACCTGTCCTGGGAGTGTTTGATGGGGACAGTGTAGAGCGAGCTTTACTCTGTATCTAACCCCGTGCTGTACCTGTCCTGGGAGTGTTTGATGGGGACGGTGTAGAGGGAGATTTACTCTGTATCTAACCCCGTGCTGTACCTGTCCTGGGAGTGTTTGATGGGGACGATGTAGAGGGAGATTTACTCTGTATCTAACCCCGTGCTGTACCTGTCCTGGGAGTGTTTGATGGGGACAGTGTAGAGGGAGCTTTACTCTGTATCTAACCCCGTGCTGTACCTGTCCTGGGAGTGTTTGATGGGGACGGTGTAGAGGGAGCTTTACTCTGTATCTAACCCCGTGCTGTACCTGTCCTGGGAGAGTTTGATGGGGACAGTGTAGAGGGAGATTTACTCTGTATCTAACCCCGTGCTGTACCTGCCCTGGGAGTGTTTGATGGGGACAGTGTAGAGGGTTTACTCTGTATCTAACCCCGTGCTGTACCTGTCCTGGGAGTGTTTGATGGGGACAGTGTAGAGGGGGCTTTACTTTGTATCTAACCCCGTGCTGTACCTGTCCTGGGAGTGTTTGATGGGGACAGTGTAGAGGGAGCTTTACTCTGTAGCTAACCCCGTGCTGTACCTGTCCTGGGAGTGTTTGATGGGGACAGTGTAGAGGTAGCTTTACTCTGTATCTAACCCCGTGCTGTACCTGTCCTGGGAGTGTTTGATGGGGACAGTGTAGAGGGAGATTTACTCTGTATCTAACCCCGTGCTGTCCCTGTCCTGGGAGTGTTTGATGAAGACAGTGTAGAGGGAGATTTACACTGTATCTAACCCCGTGCTGTACCTGTCCTGGGAGTGTTTGATGGGGACGGTGTAGAGGGACCTTTACTCTGTATCTAACCCCGTGCTGTCCCTGTCCTGGGAGTGTTTGATGGGGACGGTGTAGAGGGAGCTTTACTCTGTATCTAACCCCGTGCTGTACCTGTCCTGGGAGTGTTTGATGGGGACGGTGTAGAGAGAGCTTTACTCTGTATCTAACCCCGTGCTGTACCTGTCCTGGGAGTGTTTGATGGGGACGGTGTAGAGAGAGCTTTACTCTGTATCTAACCCCGTGCTGTACCTGTCCTGGGAGTGTTTGATGGGGACAGTGTAGAGGGAGATTTACTCTGTATCTAACCCCGTGCTGTACGTGTCCTGGGAGTGTTTGATGGGGACAGTGTAGAGAGAGCTTTACTCTGTATCTAACCCCGTGCTGTACCTGTCCTGGGAGTGTTTGATGGGGACAGTGTAGATGGATTTTACTACGTATCTAACCCCATGCTATACCTGTCCTGGGAGAGTTTGATGGGGACAGTTTAGAGGGAGATTTACTCTGTATCTAACCCCGTGCTGTCCCTGTCCTGGGAGTGTTTGATGGGGACAGTGTAGAGTGAGCTTTACTCTGTATCTAACCCCGTGCTGTACCTGTCCTGGGAGTGTTTGATGGGGACAGTGTAGAGGGAGCTTTACTCTGTATCTAACCCCGTGCTGTACCTGTCCTGGGAGTGTTTGATGGGGACAGTGTAGAGGGAGCTTTACTCTGTATCTAACCCCGTGCTGTACCTGTCCTGGGAGTGTTTGATGGGGACAGTGTAGAGGGAGCTTTACTCTGTATCTAACCCCGTGCTGTACCTGTCCTGGGAGTGTTTGATGGGGACAGTGTAGAGGGAGCTTTACTCTGTATCTAACCCCGTGCTGTACCTGTCCTGGGAGTGTTTGATGGGGACTATGTAGAGGGAGGTTTACTCTGTATCTAAACACGTGCTGTTCCTGTCCTGGGAGTGTTTGGTGGGGACGGTGTGGAGAGGGTTTACTCTGTGTCTAACCCGGTGCTGTAGCTGTCCTGGGAGTGTTTGATGGGTAAAGTGTAGAGGGCGCTTTACTCTGTATCTAACCCCGTGCTGTACCTGTCCTGGGACTGTTTGATGGGGACAGTGTAGAGGGAGCTTTACTCTGTATCTAACCCCGTGCTGTACCTGTCCTGGGAGTGTTTGATGGGGACAGTGTAGAGGGAGCTTTACTCTGTATCTAACCCCGTGCTGTACCTGTCCTGGGAGTGTTTGATGGGGACAGTGTAGAGGGAGCTTTACTCTGTATCTAACCCCGTGCTGTACCTGTCCTGGGAGTGTTTGATGGGTACAGTGTAGAGGTAGCTTTACTCTGCATCTAACCCCGTGCTGTACCTGTCCTGGGAGTGTTTGATGGGGACAGTGTAGAGGGAGATTTACTCTGTATCTAACCCTGTGCTGTACCTGTCCTGGGAGTGTTTGATGGGGACAGTGTAGAGGGAGTTTTACTCTGTATCTAACCCCGTGCTGTACCTGTCCTGGGAGTGTTTGATGGGGACAGTGTAGAGGGAGCTTTACTCTGTATCTAACCCCGTGCTGTACCTGTCCTGGGAGTGTTTGATGGGGACAGTGTAGAGGGTTTACTGTGTATCTAACCCCGTGCTGTACCTGTCCTGGGAGTGTTTGATGGGGACAGTGTAGAGGGAGATTTACTCTGTATCTAACCCCGTGCTGTACCTGTCCTGGGAGTGTTTGATGGGGACAGTGTAGAGAGAGCTTTACTCTGTATCTAACCCCGTGCTGTACCTGTCCTGGGAGTGTTTGATGGGGACGGTGTGGAGAGGGTTTACTCTGTATCTAACCCCGTGCTGTACCTGTCCTGGGAGTGTTTGATGGGGACAGTGTAGAGGGAGATTTACTCTGTATCTAACCCCGTGCTGTACCTGCCCTGGGAGTGTTTGATGGGGACGGTGTAGAGGGAGATTTACTCTGTATCTCACCCCGTGCTGTACCTGTCCTGGGAGTGTTTGATGGGGACAGTGTAGAGGGAGCTTTACTCTGTATCTAACCCCGTGCTGTACCTGTCCTGGGAGTGTTTGATGGGGACAGTGTAGAGGGAGATTTACTCTGTATCTAACCCCGTGCTGTACCTGCCCTGGGAGTGTTTGATGGGGACAGTGTAGAGGGCGCTTTACTCTGTATCTAACCCCGTGCTGTACCTGTCCTGGGAGTGTTTGATGGGGACAGTGTAGAGGGTTTACTCTGTATCTAACCCCGTGCTGTACCTGTCCTGGGAGTGTTTGATGGGTAAAGTGTAGAGGGCGCTTTACTCTGTATCTAACCCCGTGCTGTACCTGTCCTGGGAGTGTTTGATGGATAAAGTGTAGAGGGCGCTTTACTCTGTATCTAACCCCGTGCTGTACCTGTCCTGGGAGTGTTTGATGGGGACAGTGTAGAGGGGGCTTTACTCTGTATCTAACCCCGTGCTGTACCTGTCCTGGGAGTGTTTGATGGGGACAGGGTAGAGGGAGCTTTACTCTGTATCTAACCCCGTGCTGTACCTGTCCTGGGAGTGTTTGATGGGGACAGTGTAGAGGGACCTTTACTCTGTATCTAACCCCGTGCTGTACTTTTCCTGGGAGTGTTTGATGGAGACAGTGTAGAGGGAGATTTACTCTGTATCTAACCCCGTGCTGTACCTGTCCTGGGAGTGTTTGATGGGGACAGTGTAGAGGGACCTTTACTCTGTATCTAACCCTGTGCTGTACCTGTCCTGGGAGTGTTTGATGGGGACGGTGTAGAGGGAGCTTTACTCTGTATCTAACCCCGTGCTGTACCTGTCCTGGGAGTGTTTGATGTGGACAGTGTAGAGGGAGCTTTACTCTGTATCTAACCCCGTGCTGTACCTGTCCTGGGAGTGTTTGATGGGGACGGTGTAGAGAGAGCTTTACTCTGTATCTAACCCCGTGCTGTACCTGTCCTGGGAGTGTTTGTTGGGGACAGTGTAGAGGGAGTTTTACTCTGTATCTAACCCCGTGCTGTACCTGTCCTGGGAGTGTTTGATGGGGACAGTGTAGAGGGTGATTTACTCTGTATCTAACCCCGTGCTGTACCTGTCCTGGGAGTGTTTGATGGGGACGGTGTAGAGGGAGATTTACTCTGTATCTAACCCTGTGCTGTACCTGTCCTGGGAGTGTTTGATGGGGACAGTGTAGAGGGAACTTTACTCTGTATCTAAAACCGTGCTGTACCTGTTCTGGGAGAATTTGATCGGGACTGTGTAGAGGGAGATTTACTGTGTATCTAACCCCGTGCTGTACCTGTCCTGGGAGTGTTTGATGGGGACAGTGTAGAGTGAGCTTTACTCTGTATCTAACCCCGTGCTGTACCTGTCCTGGGAGTGTTTGATGGGGACAGTGTAGAGGTAGCTTTACTCTGTACCTAACCTCGTGCTTCACCTTTCCTGGGAGTGTTTGATGGGGACAGTGTGGAGGGAGCTTTACTCTGTATCTAACCCCGTGCTGTACCTGTCCTGGGAGTGTTTGATGGGGACAGTGTAGAGGGAGCTATACTCTGTATCTAACCCCGTGCTGTACCTGTCCTGGGACTGTTTGATGGGGACGGTATAGAGGGAGCTTTACTCTGTATCTAACCCCGTGCTGTACCTGAACTGGGAGTGTTTGATGGGGACGGTGTAGAGAGAGCTTTACTCTGTATCTAACCCCGTGCTGTACCTGTCCTGGGAGTGTTTGATGGGGACAGTGTAGAGGGAGATTTACTCTGTATCTAACCCCGTGCTGTACGTGTCCTGGGAGTGTTTGATGGGGACAGTGTAGAGGGATTCTACTACGTATCTAACCCCACGCTATACCTGTCCTGGGAGAGTTTGATGGGGACAGTTTAGAGGGAGCTTTACTCTGTATCTAACCCCGTGCTGTACCTGTCCTGGGAGTGTTTGATGGGGACTGTGTAGAGGGAGGTTTACTCTGTATCTAAACACGTGCTGTTCCTGTCCTGGGAGTGTTTGGTGGGGACGGTGTGGAGAGGGTTTACTCTGTGTCTAACCCGGTGCTGTACCTGTCCTGGGAGTGTTTGATGGGTAAAGTGTAGAGGGCGCTTTACTCTGTATCTAACCCCGTGCTGTACCTGTCCTGGGAGTGTTTGATGGAGACAGTGTAGAGGGAGCTTTACTCTGAATCTAACCCCGTGCTGTACCTGTCCTGAGAGTGTTTGATGGGGACGGTGTGGAGAGGGTTTACTCTGTATCTAACCCCGTGCTGTACCTGCCCTGGGAGTGTTTGATGGGGAGGGTGTAGACGGCGCTTTACTCTGTATCTAACCCTGTGCTGTACCTGTCCTGGGAGTGTTTGATGGGGACAGTGTAGAGGGAGCTTTACTCTGTATCTAACCCCGTGCTGTACCTGTCCTGGGAGTGTTTGATGGGGACAGTGTAGAGAGAGCTTTACTCTGTATCTAACCCCGTGCTGTACCTGTCCTGGGAGTGTTTGATGGGGACAGTGTAGAGGGCGCTTTACTCTGTATCTAACCCCGTGCTGTACCTGTCCTGGGAGTGTTTGATGGGGACAGTGTAGAGGGAGATTTACTCTGTATCTAACCCCGTGCTGTACCTGTCCTGGGAGTGTTTGATGGGGACGGTGTGGAGAGGGTTTACTCTGTGTCTAACCCCGTGCTGTACATGTCCTGGGAGTGTTTGATGGGTAAAGTGTAGAGGGCGCTTTACTCTGTATCTAACCCCGTGCTGTACCTGTCCTGGGAGTGTTTGATGGGTAAAGTGTAGAGGGCGCTTTACTCTGTGTCTAACCCCGTGCTGTACCTGTCCTGGGAGTGTTTGATGGGTAAAGTGTAGAGGGCGCTTTACTCTGTATCTAACCCTGTGCTGTACCTGTCCTGGGAGTGTTTGATGGGGACAGTGTAGAGGGACCTTTACTCTGTATCTAACCCTGTGCTGTACCTGTCCTGGGAGTGTTTGATGGGGACGGTGTAGAGAGAGCTTTACTCTGTATCTAACCCCGTGCTGTACCTGTCCTGGGAGTGTTTGTTGGGGACAGTGTAGAGGGAGTTTTACTCTGTATCTAACCCCGTGCTGTACCTGTCCTGGGAGTGTTTGATGGGGACAGTGTAGAGGGTGATTTACTCTGTATCTAACCCCGTGCTGTACCTGTCCTGGGAGTGTTTGATGGGGACAGTGTAGAGAGAGCTTTACTCTGTATCTAACCCCGTGCTGTACCTGTCCTGGGAGTGTTTGATGGGGACAGTGTAGAGGGAGCTTTACTCTGTATCTAACCCCGTGCTGTACCTGTCCTGGGAGTGTTTGATGGGGACAGTGTAGAGGGAACTTTACTCTGTGTCTAAAACCGTGCTGTACCTGTTCTGGGAGAATTTGATCGGGACTGTGTAGAGGGAGATTTACTGTGTATCTAACCCCGTGCTGTACCTGTCCTGGGAGTGTTTGATGGGGACAGTGTAGAGGGAGCTAAACTCTGTATCTAACCCCGTGCTGTACCTGTCCTGGGAGTGTTTGATGGGGACAGTGTAGAGTGGTCTTTACTCTGTATCTAACCCCGTGCTGTACCTGTCCTGGGAGTGTTTGATGGGGACAGTGTAGAGGGAGATTTACTCTGTATCTAACCCCGTGCTGTACCTGTCCTGGGAGTGTTTGATGGGGACGGTGTAGAGGGAGCTTTACTCTGTATCTAACCCCGTGCTGTACCTGTCCTGGGAGTGTTTGATGGGGACAGTGTAGAGGGAACTTTACTCTGTATCTAAAACCGTGCTGTACCTGTTCTGGGAGAATTTGATCGGGACTGTGTAGAGGGAGATTTACTCTGTATCTAACCCCGTGCTGTACCTGTCCTGGGAGTGTTTGATGGGGACAGTGTAGAGTGAGCTTTACTCTGTATCTAACCCCGTGCTGTACCTGTCCTGGGAGTGTTTGATGGGGACAGTGTAGAGGTAGACTTACTCTGTACCTAACCTCGTGCTTCACCTTTCCTGGGAGTGTTTGATGGGGACAGTGTGGAGGGAGCTTTACTCTGTATCTAACCCCGTGCTGTACCTGTCCTGGGAGTGTTTGATGGGGACAGTGTAGAGAGAGCTTTACTCTGTATCTAACCCCGTGCTGTACCTGTCCTGGGAGTGTTTGATGGGGACGGTGTAGAGGGAGCTTTACTCTGTATCTAACCCCGTGCTGTACCTGTCCTGGGAGTGTTTGATGGGGACGGTGTAGAGAGAGTTTACTCTGTATCTAACCCCGTGCTGTACCTGTCCTGGGAGTGTTTGATGGGGACAGTGTAGAGGGAGTTTTACTCTGTATCTAACCCCGTGCTGTACCTGTCCTGGGAGTGTTTGATGGGGACGGTGTAGAGGGAGATTTACTCTGTATCTAACCGCGTGCTGTACCTGTCCTGGGAGTGTTTGATGGGGACAGTGTAGAGGGTTTACTCTGTATCTAACCCCGTGCTGTACCTGTCCTGGGAGTGTTTGATGGGGACAGTGTAGAGGGTTTACTCTGTATCTAACCCCGTGCTGTCCCTGTCCTGGGAGTGTTTGATGGGGACAGTGTAGAGGGAGATTTACTCTGTATCTAACCCCTGCTGTACCTGTCCTGGGAGTGTTTGATGGGGACAGTGTAGAGGGAGCTTTACTCTGTATCTAACCCCGTGCTGTCCCTGTCCTGGGAGTGTTTGATGGGGACGGTGTAGAGGGAGATTTACTCTGTATCTAACCCCGTGCTGTACCTGTCCTGGGAGTGTTTGATGGGGACAGTGTAGAGGGAAGTTTACTCTGTATCTAACCCCGTGCTGTACCTCTCCTGGGAGTGTTTGATGGGGACAGTGTAGAGGGAGCTTTACTCTGTATCTAACCCCGTGCTGTACCTGTCCTGGGAGTGTTTGATGGGGACAGTGTAGAGGGAGCTTTACTCTGTATCTAACCCTGTGCTGTAACTGTCCTGGGAGTGTTTGATGGGGACAGTGTAGAGTGAGCTTTACTCTGTATCTAACCCCGTGCTGTACCTGTCCTGGGAGTGTTTGATGGGGACAGTGTAGTGGGTGCTGTACTCTGTATCTAACCCCCGTGATGTACCTGTTCTGGAAGAATTTGATCGGGACTGTGTAGAGGGAGATTTACTGTGTATCTAACCCCGTGCTGTACGTGTCCTGGGAGTGTTTGATGGAGACGGTGTAGAGGTAGCTTTACTCTGTATCTAACCCCGTGCGGTACCTGTCCTGGGAGTGTTTGATGTTGACAGTGTAGAGGTAGCTTTACTCTGTATCTAACCCCGTGCTGTACCTGTCCTGGGAGTGTTTGATGGGGACAGTGTAGAGGGAGCTTTACTCTGTATCTAACCCCGTGCTGTACCTGTCCTCGGAGTGTTTGATGGGGACAGTGTAGAGGGAGCTTTACTCTGTATCTAACCCCGTGCTGTACTTGTCCTGGGAGTGTTTGATGGGGACAGTGTAGAGGGAAAATCCCTCTGTATCTAACCCCGTGCTGTACTTGTCCTGGGAGTGTTTGATGTGGACAGTGTAGAGGGCGCTTTACTCTGTATCTAACCCCGTGCTGTACCTGTCCTGGGAGTGTTGATGGAGACGGTGTAGAGGTAGCTTTACTCTGTATCTAACCCCGTGCGGTACCTGTCCTGGGAGTGTGTATTTGGGAAGGTGTGGAGAGGGTTTACTCTGTATCTAACCCCGTGCTGTACCTATCCGGGGAGTGTTTGATGGGGACAGTGTAGAGGGAGTTTTACTCTGTATCTCACCCCGTGCTGTACCTGCCCTGGGAGTGTTTGATGGGGACAGTGTAGAGGGAGCTTTACTCTGTATCTAACCCCGTGCTGTACCTGTCCTGGGAGTGTTTGATGGGTACAGTGTAGAGGGAGATTTACTCTGTATCTAACCCCGTGCTGTACCTGTCCTGGGAGTGTTTGATGGGGATGGTGTAGAGGGACCTTTACTCTATATCTAACCCCGTGCTGTACCTGTCCTGGGAGTGTTTGATGGGGACAGTGTAGAGGGAGATTTACTCTGTATCTAACCCCGTGCTGTACCTGTCCTGGGAGTGTTTGATGGGGATGGTGTAGAGGGACCTTTACTCTGTATCTAACCCCGTGCTGTACCTGTCCTGGGAGTGTTTGATGGGGACAGTGTAGAGGGAACTTTACTCTGTATCTAACCCCGTGCTGTACCTGTCCTGGGAGTGTTTGATGGGGACGGTGTAGAGGGAGATTTACTCTGTATCTAACCCCGTGCTGTACCTGTCCTGGGAGTGTTTGATGGGGACGGTGTAGAGGGAGATTTACTCTGTATCTAACCCCGTGCTGTACCTGTCCTGGAGTGTTTGATGGGGACGGTGTAGAGGGAGCTTTACTCTGTATCTAACCCCGTGCTGTACCTGTCCTGGGAGTGTTTGATGGGGACAGTGTAGAGTGAGCTTTACTCTGTACCTAATCCTTTGCTGTACCTGTCCTGGGAGTGTTTGATGGAGACAGTGTAGAGGGAACTTTACTCTGTATCTAACCCCGTGCTGTCCCTGTCCTGGGAGTGTTTGATGGAGACAGTGTAGAGGGAACTTTACTCTGTATCTAACCCCGTGCTGTACCTGTCCTGGGAGTGTTTGATGGGGACAGTGTAGAGGGATTTTACTACGTATCTAACCCCGCGCTATACCTGTCCTGGGAGAGTTTGATGGGGACAGTTTAGAGGGCGCTTTACTCTGTATCTAACCCCGTGCTGTACCTGTCCTGAGAGTTTTTGATGGGGACTGTGTAGAGGGAGGTTTATTCTGTATCTAAACACGTGCTGTTCCTGTCCTGGGAGTGTTTGGTGGGGACGGTGTGGAGAGGGTTTACGCTGTGTCTAACCCCGTGCTGTACCTGTCCTGGGAGTGTTTGATGGGGACAGTGTAGAGGGAGATTTACTCTGTATCTAACCCCGTGCTGTACCTGTCCTGGGAGTGTTTGATGGGGACAGTGTAGAGGGAGCTTTACTCTGTATCTAACCCCGTGCTGTCCCTGTCCTGGGAGTGTTTGATGGGGACAGTGTAGAGGGAGTTTTACTCTGTATCTAACCCCGTGCTGTACCTGTCCTGGGAGTGTTTGATGGGGACAGTGTAGAAGGAGCTTTACTCTGTATCTAACCCCGTGCTGTACCTGTCCTGGGAGTGTTTGATGGGACAGTGTAGAGAGAGCTTTACTCTGTATCTAACCCCGTGCTGTACCTGTCCTGGGAGTGTTTGATGGGGACAGTGTAGAGGGAGCTTTACTCTGTATCTAACCCCGTGCTGTACCTGTCCTGGGAGTGTTTGATGGGGACAGTGTAGAGAGAGCTTTGCTCTGTATCTAACCCCGTGCTGTACCTGTCCTGGGAGTGTTTGATGGGGACAGTGTAGAGAGAGCTTTGCTCTGTATCTAACCCCGTGCTGTACCTGTCCTGGGAGTGTTTGATGGGGACAGTGTAGAGAGAGCTTTGCTCTGTATCTAACAACGTGCTGTACCTGTCCTGGGAGTGTTTGATGGGGACGGTGTAGAGGGAGATTTACTCTGTATCTAACCCCGTGCTGTACCTGTCCTGGGAGTGTTTGATGGGGACAGTGTAGAGGGAACTTTACTCTGTATCTAACCCCGTGCTGTACCTGTCCTGGGAGTGTTTGATGGGGACGGTGTAGAGAGAGCTTTACTCTGTATCTAACCCCGTGCTGTACCTGTCCTGGGAGTGTTTGATGGGGACAGTGTAGAGAGAGCTTTACTCTGTATCTAACCCCGTGCTGTACCTGTCCTGGGAGTGTTTGATGGGGACGGTGTGTAGAGGGAGATTTACTCTGTATCTAACCCCGTGCTGTACCTGTCCTGTGAGTGTTTGATGGGGACAGTGTAGAGGGAGCTTTACTCTGTATCTAACCCCGTGCTGTACCTGTCCTGGGAGTGTTTGATGGGGACAGTGTAGAGGGAGATTTACTCTGTATCTAACCCCGTGCTGTACCTGTCCTGGGAGTGTTTGATGGGGACAGTGTAGAGGGCGCTTTACTCTGTATCTAACCCCGTGCTGTACCTGTCCTGGGAGTGTTTGATGGGGACAGTGTAGAGGGAGCTTTACTCTGTGTCAAACCCCGTGCTGTACCTGTCCTGGGAGTGTTTGATGGGTAAAGTGTAGAGGGCGCTTTACTCTGTATCTAACCCCGTGCTGTACCTGTCCTGGGAGTGTTTGATGGGTAAAGTGTAGAGGGCGCTTTACTCTGTGTCTAACCCCGTGCTGTACCTGTCCTGGGAGTGTTTGATGGGTAAAGTGTAGAGGGCGCTTTACTCTGTATCTAACCCCGTGCTGTACCTGTCCTGGGAGTGTTTGATGGGGACGGTGTGGAGAGGGTTTACTCTGTGTCTAACCCCGTGCTGTACTTTTCCTGGGAGTGTTTGATGGAGACAGTGTAGAGGGAGATTTACTCTGTATCTAACCCCGTGCTGTACCTGTCCTGGGAGTGTTTGATGGGGACAGTGTAGAGGGACCTTTACTCTGTATCTAACCCTGTGCTGTACCTGTCCTGGGAGTGTTTGATGGGGACGGTGTAGAGGGAGCTTTACTCTGTATCTAACCCCGTGCTGTACCTGTCCTGGGAGTGTTTGATGGGGACAGTGTAGAGGAAGCTTTACTCTGTATCTAACCCCGTGCTGTACCTGCCCTGGGAGTGTTTGATGGGGACGGTGTAGAGGGTTTACTCTGTATCTAACCCCGTGCTGTACCTGTCCTGGGAGTGTTTGATGGGGACGGTGTAGAGAGAGCTTTACTCTGTATCTAACCCCGTGCTGTACCTGTCCTGGGAGTGTTTGATGGGGACAGTGTAGAGGGTGATTTACTCTGTATCTAACCCCGTGCTGTACCTGTCCTGGGAGTGTTTGATGGGGACAGTGTAGAGGGAGCTTTACTCTGTATCTAACCCCGTGCTGTACCTGTCCTGGGAGTGTTTGATGGGGACAGTGTAGAGGGAGTTTTACTCTGTATCTAACCCCGTGCTGTACCTGTCCTGGGAGTGTTTGATGGGGACAGTGTAGAGGAAGCTTTACTCTGTATCTAACCCCGTGCTGTACCTGTCCTGGGAGTGTTTGATGGGGACAGTGTAGAGGGAGCTTTACTCTGTATCTAACCCCGTGCTGTACCTGCCCTGGGAGTGTTTGATGGGAACAGTGTAGAGGGAGCTTTACTCTGTATCTAACCCCGTGCTGTACCTGTCCTGGGAGTGTTTGATGGGGACAGTGTAGAGGGAGCTTTACTCTGTATCTAACCCCGTGCTGTACCTGTCCTGGGAGTGTTTGATGGGGACAGTGTAGAGGGAGATTTACTGTGTATCTAACCCCGTGCTGTACCTGTCCTGGGAGTGTTTGATGGGGACAGTGTAAAGGGAGTTTTACTCTGTATCTAACCCCGTGCTGTACCTGTCCTGGGAGTGTTTGATTGAGACAGTGTAGAGGGAGCTTTACTCTGTATCTAACCCCGTGCTGTACCTGTCCTGGGAGTGTTTGATGGGGACAGTGTAGAGGGAGATTTCCTCTGTATCTAACCCCGTGCTGTACCTGTCCTGGGAGTGTTTGATGGGGACAGTGTAGAGGGAGTTTTACTCTGTATCTAACCCCGTGCTGTACCTGTCCTGGGAGTGTTTGATGGGGACAGTGTAGAGGGAGTTTTACTCTGTATCTAACCCCGTGCTGTACCTGTCCTGGGAGTGTTTGATGGGGACAGTGTAGTGGGTGCTGTACTCTGTATCTAACCCCGTGCTGTACCTGTCCTAGGAGTGTTTGATGGGGACAGTGTAGAGGGTGATTTACTCTGTATCTAACCCCGTGCTGTACCTGTCCTGGGAGTGTTTGATGGGGACAGTGTAGAGGGAGCTTTACTCTGTATCTAACCCCGTGCTGTACCTGTCCTGGGAGTGTTTGATGGGGACAGTGTAGAGGGAGCTTTACTCTGTATCTAACCCCGTGCTGTACCTGTCCTGGGAGTGTTTGATGGGGACAGTGTAGAGGGAGATTTACTGTGTATCTAACCCCGTGCTGTACCTGCCCTGGGAGTGTTTGATGGGGACAGTGTAGAGGGAGATTTACTCTGTATCTAACCCCGTGCTGTACCTGTCCTGGGAGTGTTTGATGGGGACAGTGTAAAGGGAGTTTTACTCTGTATCTAACCCCGTGCTGTACCTGTCCTGGGAGTGTTTGATTGGGACAGTGTACAGGGAGCTTTACTCTGTATCTAACCCCGTGCTGTACCTGTCCTGGGAGTGTTTGATGGGGACGGTGTAGAGGGAGCTTTACTCTGTATCTAACCCCGTGCTGTACCTGTCCTGGGAGTGTTTGATGGGGACAGTGTAGAGGGAGTTTTACTCTGTATCTAACCCCGTGCTGTACCTGTCCTGGGAGTGTTTGATGGGGACAGTGTATAGTGAGCTTTACTCTGTATCTAACCCCGTGCTGTACCTGTCCTGGGAGTGTTTGATGGGGACAGTGTAGTGGGTGCTGTACTCTGCATCTAACCCCGTGCTGTACCTGTTCTGGAAGAATTTGATCGGTACTGTGTAGAGGGAGATTTACTGTGTATCTAACCCCGTGCTGTACGTGTCCTGGGAGTGTTTGATGGAGACGGTGTAGTGGTAGCTTTACTCTGTATCTAACCCCGTGCTGTACCTGTCCTGGGAGTGTTTGATGGGGACAGTGTAGTGGGTGCTGTACTCTGTATCTAACCCCGTGCTGTACCTGTTCTGGGAGAATTTGATCGGGACTGTGTAGAGGGAGATTTACTGTGTATCTAACCCCGTGCTGTACGTGTCCTGGGAGTGTTGGATAGAGACGGTGTAGAGGTAGCTTTACTCTGTATCTAACCCCGTGATATACCTGTCCTGCGAGAGTTTGATGGGGACAGTGTAGAGGGAACTTTACTCTGTATCTAACCCCGTGCTGTACCTGTCCTGGGAGTGTGTATTTGGGAAGGTGTGGAGAGGGTTTACTCTGTATCTAACCCCGTGCTGTACCTATCCGGGGAGTGTTTGATGGGGACAGTGTAGAGGGAGTTTTACTCTGTATCTAACCCCGTGCTGTACCTGTCCTGGGAGTGTTTGATGGGGACAGTGTAGAGGGAGCTTTACTCTGTATCTAACCCCGTGCTGTACCTGTCCTGGGAGTGTTTGATGGGGACAGTGTAGAGGGAACTTTACTCTGTATCTAACCCTGTGCTGTACCTGTCCTGGGAGTGTTTGATGGGGACAGTGTAGAGGGAGATTTACTCTGTATCTAACCCCGTGCTGTAACTGTCCTGGGAGTGTTTGATGGGGACAGTGTAGAGGGAGATTTACTCTGTATCTCACCCCGTGCTGTACCTGTCCTGGGAGTGTTTGATGGGGACGGTGTAGAGGCAGCTTTACTCTGTATCTAACCCTGTGCTGTACCTGTCCTGGGAGTGTTTGATGGGGACAGTGTAGAGGGAGATTTACTCTGTATCTAACCCCGTGCTGTACCTGTCCTGGGAGTGTTTGATGGGGACAGTGTAGAGGGTTTACTCTGTATCTAACCCCGTGCTGTACCTGTCCTGGGAGTGTTTGATGGGGACAGTGTAGAGGGAGATTTACTCTGTATCTAACCCCGTGCTGTACCTGTCCTGGGAGTGTTTGATGGGGACAGTGTAGAGGGAGCTTTACTCTGTACCTAATCCTTTGCTGTACCTGTCCTGGGAGTGTTTGATGGGGACAGTGTAGATGGTGCTTTACTCTGTATCTAACCCCGTGCTGTCCCTGTCCTGGGAGTGTTTGATGGAGACAGTGTAGAGGGATCTTTACTCTGTATCTAACCCCGTGCTGTACCTATCCTGTGAGTGTTTGATGGGGACAGTGTAGAGGGAGCTTTACTCTGTATCTAACCCCTGTGCTGTACCTGTCCTGGGAGTGTTTGATGGCGACAGTGTAGAGGGAACTTTACTCTGTATCTAACCCCGTGCTGTACCTGTCCTGGGAGTGTTTGATGGGGACAGTGTAGAGGGATTTTACTACGTATCTAACCCCGTGCTGTACCTGTCCTGAGAGTGTTTGATGGGGACTGTGTAGAGGGAGGTTTATTCTGTATCTAAACACGTGCTGTTCCTGTCCTGGGAGTGTTTGGTGGGGACGGTGTGGAGAGGGTTTACTCTGTGTCTAACCCGGTGCTGTACCTGTCCTGGGAGTGTTTGATGGGTAAAGTGTAGAGGGCGCTTTACTCTGTATCTAACCCCGTGCTGTACCTGTTCTGGGAGAATTTGATCGGGACTGTGTAGAGGGAGATTTACTGTGTATCTAACCCCGTGCTGTACCTGTCCTGGGAGTGTTTGATGGGGACAGTGTAGAGTGAGCTTTACTCTGTATCTAACCCCGTGCTGTACCTGTCCTGGGAGTGTTTGATTGAGACAGTGTATAGGGAGCTTTACTCTGTATCTAACCCCGTGCTGTACCTGTCCTGGGAGTGTTTGATGGGGAAAGTGTAGAGGTAGCTTTACTCTGTACCTAACCTCGTGCTTCACCTTTCCTGGGAGTGTTTGATGGGGACAGTGTGGAGGGAGCTTTACTCTGTATCTAACCTCGTGCTTTACCTTTCCAGGGAGTGTTTGATGGGGACAGTGTAGAGGGAGCTTTACTCTGTATCTAACCCCGTGCTGTACCTGTCCTGGGAGTGTTTGATGGGGACAGTGTAGAGGGAGTTTTACTCTGTATCTAACCCCGTGCTGTACCTGTCCTGGGAGTGTTTGATGGGGACAGTGTAGAGTGAGCTTTACTCTGTATCTAACCCCGTGCTGTACCTGTCCTGGGAGTGTTTGATGGGGACAGTGTAGTGGGTGCTGTACTCTGTATCTAACCCCGTGCTGTACCTGTTCTGGAAGAATTTGATCGGGACTGTGTAGAGGGAGATTTACTGTGTATCTAACCCCGTGCTGTACGTGTCCTGGGAGTGTTTGATGGAGACGGTGTAGAGGTAGCTTTACTCTGTATCTAACCCCGTGCTGTACCTGTCCTGGGAGTGTTTGATGGGGACAGTGTAGTGGGTGCTGTACTCTGTATCTAACCCCGTGCTGTACCTGTTCTGGGAGAATTTGATCGGGACTGTGTAGAGGGAGATTTACTGTGTATCTAACCCCGTGCTGTACGTGTCCTGGGAGTGTTTGATGGAGACGGTGTAGAGGTAGCTTTACTCTGTATCTAACCCCGTGATTTACCTGTCCTGCGAGAGTTTGATGGGGACAGTGTAGAGTGAGCTTTACTCTGTATCTAACCCCGTGCTGTACATGTGCTGGGAGTGTTTGATTGAGACAGTGTAGAGGGAGCTTTACTCTGTATCTAACCCTGTGCTGTACCTGTCCTTGGAGTGTGTATTTGGGAAGGTGTGGAGAGGGTTTACTCTGTATCTAAACCCGTGCTGTACCTGTCCTGGGAGTGTGTATTTGGGAAGGTGTGGAGAGGGTTTACTCTGTATCTAACCCCGTGCTGTACCTATCCTGGGAGTGTTTGATGGGGACAGTGTAGAGGGAGTTTTACTCTGTATCTAACCCTGTGCTGTACCTGTCCTGGGAGTGTTTGATGGGAACAGTGTAGAGGGAGCTTTACTCTGTATCTAACCCCGTGCTGTACCTGTCCTGGGAGTGTTTGATGGGGACAGTGTAGAGGGAACTTTACTCTGTATCTAACCCCGTGCTGTACCTGTCCTGGGAGTGTTTGATGGGGACAGTGTAGAGGGAACTTTACTCTGTATCTAACCCCGTGCTGTACCTGTCCTGGGAGTGTTTGATGGGGACAGTGTAGAGGGAGATTTACTCTGTATCTAACCCCGTGCTGTACCTGTCCTGGGAGTGTTTGATGGGGATGGTGTAGAGGAAGCTTTACTCTGTATCTAACCCCGTGCTGTACCTGTCCTGGGAGTGTTTGATGGGGATGGTGTAGAGGAAGCTTTACTCTGTATCTAACCCCGTGCTGTACCTGTCCTGGGAGTGTTTGATGGAGACAGTGTAGAGGGAACTTTACTCTGTATCTAACCCCGTGCTGTCCCTGTCCTGGGAGTGTTTGATGGAGACAGTGTAGAGGGATCTTTACTCTGTATCTAACCCCGTGCTGTACCTATCCTGTGAGTGTTTGATGGGGACAGTGTAGAGGGAGCTTTACTCTGTATCTAACCCCGTGCTGTACCTGTCCTGGGAGTGTTTGATGGGGACAGTGTAGAGGTAGCTTTACTCTGTATCTAACCCCGTGCTGTACCTGTCCTGGGAGTGTTTGATGGGGACAGTGTAGAGGGAGCTTTACTCTGTATCTAACCCCGTGCTGTACCTGTCCTGGGACTGTTTGATGGGGACAGTGTAGAGGGAGCTTTACTCTGTATCTAACCCCTGTGCTGTACCTGTCCTGGGAGTGTTTGATGGGGACAGTGTAGAGGGAGATTTACTCTGTATCTAACCCCGTGCTGTACCTGTCCTGGGAGTGTTTGATGGGGACAGTGTAGAGGGATTTTAATACGTATCTAACCCCGTGCTGTACCTGTCCTGAGAGTGTTTGATGGGGACTGTGTAGAGGGAGGTTTATTCTGTATCTAAACACGTGCTGTTCCTGTCCTGGGAGTGTTTGGTGGGGACGGTGTGGAGAGGGTTTACTCTGTGTCTAACCCCGTGCTGTACCTGTCCTGGGAGTGTTTGATGGGTAAAGTGTAGAGGGCGCTTTACTCTGTATCTAACCCCGTGCTGTACCTGTCCTGGGATTGTTTGATGGGGACAGTGTAGAGGGAGATTTACTCTGTATCTAACCACGTGCTGTACCTGTCCTGGGAGTGTTTGATGGGTAAAGTGTAGAGGGCCCTTTACTCTGTATCTAACCCCGTGCTGTACCTGTCCTGGGAGTGTTTGCTGGGGACAGTGTAGAGGGAGATTTACTCTGTATCTAACCACGTGCTGTACCTGTCCTGGGAGTGTTTGATGGGGACGGTGTAGAGGGAGCTTTACTCTGTATCTAACCCCGTGCTGTACCTGTCCTGGGAGTGTTTGATGGGGACAGTGTAGAGGGAGATTTACTCTGTATCTAACCCCGTGCTGTACCTGTCCTGGGAGTGTTTGATGGGGACAGTGTAGTGGGAGATTTACTCTGTATCTAACCCCGTGCTGTACCTGTCCTGGGAGTGTTTGATGGGGACGGTGTAGAGGGAGCTTTACTCTGTATCTAACCCCGTGCTGTACCTGTCCTGGGTGTGTTTGATGGGGACAGTGTAGAGAGAGCTTTACTCTGTATCTAACCCCGTGCTGTACCTGTCCTGGGAGTGTTTGATGGGGACAGTGTAGAGGGAGCATTACTCTGTATCTAACCCCGTGCTGTACCTGTCCTGGGAGTGTTTGATGGGGACAGTGTAGAGGGAGCTTTACTCTGTATCTAACCCCGTGCTGTACCTGTCCTGGGAGTGTTTGATGGGGGCAGTGTAGAGGGATCTTTACTCTGTATCTAACCCCGTGCTGTACCTGTCCTGGGAGTGTTTGATGGGGACAGTGTAGAGAGACCTTTACTCTGTATCTAACCCCGTGCTGTACCTGTCCTGGGAGTGTTTGATGGGGACGGTGTGGAGAGGGTTTACTCTGTATCTAACCCCGTGCTGTACCTGTCCTGGGAGAGTTTGATCGTCTCAGTTTAGAGGAGCTTTACTCTGTATCTAACCCCGTGCTGTACCTGTCCTGGGAGTGTTTGATGGGGACAGTGTAGAGGGAGATTTACTCTGTATCTAACCCCGTGCTGTACCTGTCCTGGGAGTGTTTGATGGGGACAGTGTAGTGGGTGCTGTACTCTGTATCTAACCCCGTGCTGTACCTGTTCTGGGAGAATTTGATCGGGACTGTGTAGAGGGAGATTTACTGTGTATCTAACCCCGTGCTGTACGTGTCCTGGGAGTGTTTGATGGAGACGGTGTAGAGGTAGCTTTACTCTGTATCTAACCCCGTGATATACCTGTCCTGCGAGAGTTTGATGGGGACAGTGTAGAGTGAGCTTTACTCTGTATCTAACCCCGTGCTGTACATGTGCTGGGAGTGTTTGATTGAGACAGTGTAGAGGGAGCTTTACTCTGTATCTAACCCTGTGCTGTACCTGTCCTTGGAGTGTGTATTTGGGAAGGTGTGGAGAGGGTTTACTCTGTATCTAAACCCGTGCTGTACCTGTCCTGGGAGTGTGTATTTGGGAAGGTGTGGAGAGGGTTTACTCTGTATCTAACCCCGTGCTGTACCTGTCCTGGGAGTGTTTGATGGGGACAGTTTAGAGGGAGTTTTACTCTGTATATAACCCCGTGCTGTACCTGTCCTGGGAGTGTTTGATGGGGACAGTGTAGAGGGAGCTTTACTCTGTATCTAACCCCGTGCTGTACCTGTCCTGGGAGTGTTTGATGGGGACAGTGTAGAGGGAGCTTTACTCTGTATCTAACCCCGTGCTGTACCTGTCCTGGGAGTGTTTGATGGGGACAGTGTAGAGGGAACTTTACTCTGTATCTAACCCCGTGCTGTACCTGTCCTGGGAGTGTTTGATGGGGGCAGTGTAGAGGGATCTTTACTCTGTATCTAACCCCGTGCTGTACCTTTCCTGGGAGTGTTTGATGGGGACAGTGTAGAGAGACCTTTACTCTGTATCTAACCCCGTGCTGTACCTGTCCTGGGAGTGTTTGATGGGGACGGTGTGGAGAGGGTTTACTCTGTATCTAACCCCGTGCTGTACCTGTCCTGGGAGAGTTTGATCGTCTCAGTTTAGAGGAGCTTTACTCTGTATCTAACCCCGTGCTGTACCTGTCCTGGGAGAGTTTGATCGTCTCAGTTTAGAGGAGCTTTACTCTGTATCTAAAACCGTGCTGTACCTGTTCTGGGAGAATTTGATCGGGACTGTGTAGAGGGAGATTTACTGTGTATCTAACCCCGTGCTGTACCTGTCCTGGGAGTGTTTGATGGGGACAGTGTAGAGTGAGCTTTACTCTGTATCTGACCCCGTGCTGTACCTGTCCTGGGAGTGTTTGATGGGGACAGTGTAGAGGGAGATTTACTCTGTATCTAACCCCGTGCTGTACCTGTCCTGGGAGTGTTTGATTGAGACAGTGTAGAGGGAGATTTACTGTATATCTAACCCCGTGCTGTACCTGTCCTGGGAGTGTTTGATGGGGACAGTGTAGAGGTAGCTTTACTCTGTACCTAACCTCGTGCTTCACCTTTCCTGGGAGTGTTTGATGGAGACAGTGTGGAGGGAGCTTTACTCTGTATCTAACCTCGTGCTTTACCTTTCCAGGGAGTGTTTGATGGGGACAGTGTAGAGGGAGCTTTACTCTGTATCTAACCCCGTGCTGTACCTGTCCTGGGAGTGTTTGATGGGGACAGTGTAGAGGGAGCTTTACTCTGTATCTAACCCCGTGCTGTACCTGTCCTGGGAGCGTTTGATGGGGACAGTGCAGAGTGAGTTTTACTCTGTATCTAACCCCGTGCTGTAGCTGTCCTGGGAGTGTTTGATGGCGACAGTGTAGAGGGAGTTTTACTCTGTATCTAACCCCGTGCTGTACCTGTCCTGGGAGTGTTTGATGGCGACAGTGTAGTGGGTGCTGTACTCTGTATCTAACCCCGTGCTGTACCTGTTCTGGAAGAATTTGATCGGGACTGTGTAGAGGGAGATTTACTGTGTATCTAACCCCGTGCTGTACGTGTCCTGGGAGTGTCTGATGGAGACGGTGTAGAGGTAGCTTTACTCTGTATCTAACCCCGTGCGGTACCTGTCCTGGGAGTGTTTGATGGGGACGGTGTAGAGGGAGCTTTACTCTGTATCTAACCCCGTGCTGTACCTGTCCTGGGAGTGTTTGATGGGGACAGTGTAGTGGGTGCTGTACTCTGTATCTAACCCCGTGCTGTACCTGTACTGGGAGAATTTGATCGGGACTGTGTAGAGGGAGATTTACTGTGTATCTAACCCCGTGCTGTACGTGTCCTGGGAGTGTTTGATGGAGACGGTGTAGAGAGACCTTTACTCTGTATCTAACCCCGTGATATACCTGTCCTGGGAGTGTTTGATGGGGACGGTGTGGAGAGGGTTTACTCTGTATCTAACCCCGTGCTGTACCTGTCCTGGGAGAGTTTGATCGTCTCAGTTTAGAGGAGCTTTACTCTGTATCTAACCCCGTGCTGTACCTGTCCTGGGAGAGTTTGATCGTCTCAGTTTAGAGGAGCTTTACTCTGTATCTAACCCCGTGCTGTACCTGTCCTGGGAGTGTTTGATGGGGACAGTGTAGAGGGAGCTTTACTCTGTATCTAACCCCGTGCTGTACCTGTCCTGGGAGTGTTTGATGGGGACAGTGTAGAGGGAGCTTTACTCTGTATCTAACCCCGTGCTGTACCTGTCCTGGGAGTGTTTGATGCGGACAGTGTAGAGGGAGCTTTACTCTGTATCTAACCCCGTGCTGTACCTGTCCTGGGAGTGTTTGATGGGGACAGTGTAAAGGGAACTTTACTCTGTATCTAAAACCGTGCTGTACCTGTTCTGGGAGAATTTGATCGGGACTGTGTAGAGGGAGATTTACTGTGTATCTAACCCCGTGCTGTACCTGTCCTGGGAGTGTTTGATGGGGACAGTGTAGAGTGAGCTTTACTCTGTATCTGACCCCGTGCTGTACCTGTCCTGGGAGTGTTTGATGGGGACAGTGTAGAGGGAGATTTACTCTGTATCTAACCCCGTGCTGTACCTGTCCTGGGAGTGTTTGATTGAGACAGTGTAGAGGGAGATTTACTGTATATCTAACCCCGTGCTGTACCTGTCCTGGGAGTGTTTGATGGGGACAGTGTAGAGGTAGCTTTACTCTGTACCTAACCTCGTGCTTCACCTTTCCTGGGAGTGTTTGATGGAGACAGTGTGGAGGGAGCTTTACTCTGTATCTAACCTCGTGCTTTACCTTTCCAGGGAGTGTTTGATGGGGACAGTGTAGAGGGAGCTTTACTCTGTATCTAACCCCGTGCTGTACCTGTCCTGGGAGTGTTTGATGGGGACAGTGTAGAGGGAGCTTTACTCTGTATCTAACCCCGTGCTGTACCTGTCCTGGGAGCGTTTGATGGGGACAGTGCAGAGTGAGTTTTACTCTGTATCTAACCCCGTGCTGTAGCTGTCCTGGGAGTGTTTGATGGGGACAGTATAGAGGTAGCTTACTCTGTATCGAACCCCGTGCGCTACCTGTTCTGGGAGTGTTTGATATGAACAGTGTGGAGTGGATTTGCTATGTATCTAACCCCGTGCTGTAACTGTGCTGTGAGTGTTGATGGGACGTGTGGAGGGAGATTTACTCTGTATCTAAACCCCGTGCTGTACCTGTCCTGGGAGTGTTTGATGGGGACAGTGTAAGATGGAGTATTACTCTGTATCTAACCCCGTGCTGTACCTGTCCTGGGAGTGTTTGATGGGACAGTGTAGAGGGAGCTTACTCTGTATCTAACCCGTGCTGTACCTGTCCTGGAGTGTTTTGATGGGAACAGTGTAGAGGGAGATTTACTCTGTTACTAACCCCGTGCTGTTCCTGTCCTGGGATTGTTTGATGGGGACAATGTAGAGGGAGATTTACTGTATCTAACCCGGTGCTCTACCTGTCCTGGGAGTGTTGATGTGGACAGTGTAGAGGGAGATTTACTCTCTATCTAACCCCGTGCTGTCCCTGTCCTGGGAGTGTTTGATGGGGATGGTGTAAGGGAGCTTTACTCTGTATCTAACCCGTGCTGTACCTGTCCTGGGAGTGTTTGATGGGACAGTGTAGAGGGAGCTTTACTCTGTATCTAAACCCGTTCTACCTGTCCTGGGAGTGTTTGATGGGGACAGTGATAGAGTGAGCTTTACTCTGTATCTACCCCGTGCTGTACCTGTCCTGGGAGTGTTTGATGGGGACAGTGTAGAGGGAGCTTTACTCTGTATCTAACCCCGTGCTGTAACTGCCCTGGGAGTGTTTGATGGGGACAGTGTAGAGGGAGCTTTACTCTGTATCTAACCCTGTGCTGTACCTGTCCTGGGAGTGTGTATTTGGGAAGGTGTGGAGAGGGCTTACTCTGTATCTAACCCCGTGCTGTACCTGTCCTGGGAGTGTATTTGGGACAGTGTAGGAGAGGTTTACTCTGTATCTAACCCAGTGCTGTACCTGTCCGGGGAGTGTTTTGATGGGGACAGTGTAGAGGAGCTTTACTCTGTATCTAACCCCGCGCTGTACCTGTCCTGGGAGTGTTTGATGGGGACAGTGTAGAGCGAGCTTTACTCTGTATCTAACCCTGTGCTGTACCTGTCCTGGGAGTGTTTGATGGGGACAGTGTAGAGGGAGATTTACTCTGTATCTAACCCCGTGCTGTACCTGTCCTGGGAGTGTTTTGATGGGGACAGTGTAGAGGAGCCTTACTCTGTATCTAACCCCGTGCTGTACCTGTCCTGGGAGTGTTTGATGTGGGGACAGTGTAGAGGAGATTTACTCTGTATCTAACCCCGTGCTGTACCTGTCGGGAGTGTTTGATGGGGACAGTGTAGAGGGAGATTTACTCTGTATCTAACCCCGTGCTGTACCTGTCCTGGGAGTGTTTGATGGGGACATTGTAGAGGGAGCTTTATCAACCCCGTGCTATCCCGGGGGGGGGGGGGGGGGGCTTTGGGGGGGGGGGGGGGGGGACTGCGGGGCCCTGGGGGCCTGTCCGGGGGGTGGTTTGGCAAAGGGGCCCTCTCTGAATCTAACACCTGCTGTAACCTGTCCTGGGAGTGTTTTGATGGGGACAGTGTAGAGGGATTTACTCTGTATCTAAACCCGTGCGTACCTGCCTGGGAGTGTTTGATGGGACAGTGTAGAGGAGCTTTACTCTGTATCTAACCCCGGCTGTACCTGTCCTGGGAGTGTTTGATGGGGACAGTGTAGAGGAGATTTACTCTGTATCTAACCCGTGCTGTACCTGTCCCTGGAGTGTTTGATGGGGACAGGTGTAGAGTGAGCTTTACTCTGTATCTAACCCTTGCTGTACCTGTCCTGGGAGTGTTTGATGGGGACAGTGTAGAGTGAGATTTACTCTGTATCTAACACGTGCTGTACCTGTCCTGGGAGTGTTTGATGGGGACGTGTAGAGGGAGATTTACTCTGTATCTAACCCCTTGCTGTCCTGTCCTGGGAGTGTTTGATGGGGACAGTGTAGAGGGAGCGATTTACTCTGTATCTAACCGTGCTGTACCTGTCCTGGAGTGTTTGATGGGACAGTGTAGAGGAGCTTTACTCTGTATCTAACCCCGTGCTGTACTGTCCTGGGAGTGTTTGATGGGACAGTGTAAGGGAGCTTTACTCTGTATCTAACCCCGTGCTGTACCTGTCCTGGGTGGTTTTGATGGGGACAGTGTAGAGGAGATTTACTCTGTATCTAACCCCTGCTGTACCTGTCCTGGGAATGTTTGATGGGGACAGTGTAGAGGGAGATTTACTCTGTATCTAACCCCGTAGCTGTAACCTGTCCTGGGAGTGTTTGATGGGACAGTGTAGAGGGAACATTACTCTGTATTAACCCCGTGCTGTACCTGTCCTGGAGTGTTTGATGGGGACAGTGTAGAGGGAGATTTACTCTGTATCTAACCCGTGCTGTACCTGTCCTGGGAGTGTTTGATGGGGTCAGTGTAGAGGGAGATTTACTCTGTCTCTAACCCCGTGCTGTACCTGTCCTGGGAGTGTTTGATGGGACAGTGTAAGGGAGTTTTACTCTGTATCTAACCCCGTGCTGTACCTGTCCTGGGAGTGTTTGATGGGGACAGTGTAGAGGGGAGATTTACTCTGTATCTAACCCCGTGCTGTACCTGTCCTGGAGTGTTTGAAGGGGACATGTAGAGGGAGCTTTACTCTGTATCTAACCCGTGCTGTACCTGTCCTGCTGGGAGAGTTTGATTGGGACAGGTAGAGGGAGCTTTACTCTGATCAAACCCCGTGCTGTACCTGTCCAGGGAGTGTTTGATGGGGACAGTGTAGAAGGGAACTTTACTCTGTATCAAACGCCCGTGCCTAGTACCTGTCTGGAGTGTTTGATGGATACAGTGTAGAGGGAACTTTACTCTGTATCTAACCCCGTGCATTCCCTGTCCTGGAGCATTGGTTGGGATGGGACTGTAGAGGGAACTTTACTCTGTATCTAACCCCGTGCTGTCCCAGTCCTGGGAGTGTGAAAAGGGACATGTAGAGTGAGATTTACTCTGTATCTTAACCCGAGCTGTACCTGTCCAGGAGTGTTTTGATGGGACCGCAGGTGTAGAGGGCGCCATTTACACCTGTATCTCAACCCCGTGCTGTACTGACCCCTGGGAGTGTTTGATGGGGACGTGGTAGTTAGAGGAGATTTTACTCTGTATCTAAGCCCGTGCTGTACTGTCCTGGGAGTGTTTGATGGGGACGGTGTAGAGGGAGCTTTACTCTGTATCTAACCCCGTGCTGTACCTGTCCTGGGAGTGTTTGATGGGGACAGTGTAGAGGGAGCTTTACTCTGTATCTAAACCCCGTGCTGTCCCTGTCCTGGGAGTGTTTGATGGGGACGGTGTAGAGGGAGATTTACTCTGTATCTAACCCCGTGCTGTACCTGTCCTGGGAGTGTTTGATGGGGACAGTGTAGAGGGAGCTTTACTCTGTATCTAACCCCGTGCTGTACCTGTCCTGGGAGTGTTTGATGGGGACAGTGTAGAGGGAGATTTACTCTGTATCTAACCCGTGCTGTACCTGTCCTGGGAGTGTTTGATGGGGACAGTGTAGAGGAGCTTTACTCTGTATCTAACCCCGTGCTGTACCTGTCCTGGGAGTGTTTGATGGGGACGTTTGTAGAAGGGAGAATTTACTCTGTATCTAACCCGTGCTGTACCTGTCCTGGGAGGTTTGATGGGGACAGTGTAGAGGGAGCTTTACTCTGTATCTACCCCGTGCTGTACCTGTCTGGGAGTGTTTGATGGGGACGGTGTAGAGGGAGCTTTACTCTGTATCTAACCCCGTGCTGTACCTGTCCTGGGAGTGTTTGATGGGGACAGTGTAGTAGAGGAGCTTTACTCTGTATCTACCCCGTGCTGTACCTGTCCTGGAGTGTTTGATGGGGACAGTGTAGAGGAAGCTTTACTCTGTATCTACCCCGTGCTGTACCTGTCCTGGGAGTGTTTGATGGGGACAGTGTAGAGGGATTTACTCTGTATCTAACCCCGAGCTGTACCTGTCCTAGGGGTGTTTGATGGGGACAGTGCAGAGCGAGTTTTACTCTGTACCTAAACCCGTGCTTTACCGGTCCAGGGAGTGTTTGATGGGGACCGTGCAGAGACATGTTAACCCTGTATCTAACCCCGTACTGTATCTGTCCTGGGAGTGTTGATGGGTGCAGTGTGGAGGGGATTTACTCTGCATCAAACCCGGTGCTGTACCTTTCCTGGGAGTGTTTGATGGGGACAGTGCAGAGCGAGCTTTACTCTGTATCTAACCCCGTGCTGTTATCTGTCCTGGGAGTATTTGATGGGGACAGTGTAGAGGGAGCTTTACTCTGTATCTAACCCGTGCTGTACCTGTCCTGGGAGTGTTTGATGGGGACAGTGTAGAGGGAGCTTTACTCTGTATCTAACCCCGTGCTGTACTGTCCTGGGAGTGTTTGATGGGGACAGTGTAGAGGGAATTTACTCTGTATCTAACCCGTGCTGTACCTGTCTGGGAGTGTTTGATGGGGACAGTGCAGAGCGAGCTTTACTCTGTATCTGATCCCGTGCTTCACCTATCCTGGGAGTGTTTGATGGGGGCAGAGTAGAGGGAGCTTTACTCTGTATCTAACCCCGTTCTGTACCTGTCCTGGGAGTATTTGATGGGGGCCGTGGAGAAGGGATTTACTCTGTATCTAACCCCGTGCTGTACCTGTCCTGGGAGTGTTTGATGGGGCAGTGTAGAGGGGATTTACTGTGTATCTAACCCCGTGCTGTACCTGTCCTGGGAGTGTTTGATAGGGACAGGGCAGAGCGAGCTTTACTCTGTATCTAACCCTGTGCTGTACCTGTCCTGGGAGTGTTTGATGGAAAAGTGTAGAGGGGCTTTACTCAGTATCTAACCCCGTGCCGTACCTGTCCTGGGAGTGTTTGATGGGGGCAGTGTAGAGGGAGCTTTACTCTTTATCTAACCCGTGCTGTACTGTCCTGGGAGTGTTTGATGGGGACAGTGCAGAGAGGATTTACTCAGTATCTAACCCCGTGCTGTACCTGTCCTGGGAGTGTTTGATGGGGACAGTGTAGAGCGAGCTTTACTCTGTATCTAAACCCGTGCTGAACCTGTCTGGGAGTGATTGATGGGGACAGTGCAGAGCGATATTTAGTCTTTAACTAACCCCGTGCTGTATCTGTCATGTGAGTGTTTGATGGGGACAGTGCAGTGGGAGCTTTACTCTGTATCTAACCCGTGCTGTACCTGTCTGGGAGTGTTTGATGGGGACAGTGTAGAGGGAGCTTACTCTGTATCTAACCCCGTGCTGTACTGTCCTGGGAGTTTTGTGGAGACGTTGTAGAGGAGCTTTACTCTGTATCTAACCCGTGCTGTACCTGTCCTGGGAGTGTTTGATGGGGTTGTGTAGAGGGAGCTTTACTCTGTATCTAACCCGTGCTGTACCTGTCCTGGGAGTGTTTGATGGGGACAGTGTAGAGGGAGCTTTACTCTGTATCTAACCCCGTGCTGTACCTGTCCTGGGAGTGTTTGATGGGGACAGTGTGAGGGAGATTTACTCTGTATCTAACCCCGTGCTGTACCTGTCCTGGGAGTGTTTGATGGGGACAGTTGTAGAGGGAGCTTTACTCTGTATCTAACGTGCTGTACCTGTCCTGGGAGTGTTGATGGGACAGTGTATAGAGGGAGATTTACTCTGTATCTAACCTGCTGTACCTGTCCTGGGAGTGTTTGATGGGCAGTGTAGAGGGAGATTTACTCTGTATCTACCCCGTGCTGTACCTGTCCTGGGAGTGTTTGATGGGGACAGTGGAGTAGAGTGGATTTACTCTGTATCTAACCCGTGCTGTTACCTGTCCTGGGAGTGTTTGATGGGGGACAGTGTAGAGGGAGCTTTACTCTGTATCTAACCCCGTGCTGTACCTGTCCTGGGAGATGTTTGATGGGGACAGTGTTTGTAGAGGGAGCTTTACTCTGTATATAACCCTGTGCTGTACCTGTCCTGGGAGTGTTTGATTTGGGAAGTGTAGAGAGGGCTTTACTCTGTAATCTAACCCCTGCTGTACCTGTCCTGGGAGTGTTTGATGGGAACGGTGTGGAGAGGGGTTTTACCTCTGTATATAACCCCGTGCTGTACCTTTCCGGGGAGTGTTGATGGGGACAGTGTAGAGGGAGCTTTACTCTGTATCTAACCCCGTGCTGTACCTGTCCGGGGAGTGTTTGATGGGGGAACAGTGGGGTAGAGGAGCTTACTCTGTATCTAACCCTGTGCTGTACCTGTCCTGGAAGTGTTTGATGGGGGACAGTGTAGAGGGAGCTTTACTTGTATCTAACCACGTGCTGTACCTGTCCTGGTAGTGTTTGATGGGGACAGTGTAGAGGAGCTTTACTCTGTATCTAACCCCGTGCTGTACCTGTCTGGGAGTGTTTGATGGGGACAGTGTAGTGGGAGATTTACTCTGTATCTAACCCCGGGCTGTACCTGTCCTGGGAGTGTTTGATGGGGACAGTGTAGAGGGAGATTTACTCTGTATCTAACCCGTGCTGTACCTGTCCTGGGAGTGTTTGATGGGGACAGTGTAGAGGGAGCTTTACTCTGTATCTAACCCCTGTGTACCTGTCTGGGAGTGTTTGATGGGGACAGTTGTAGTGGGGCTTTACTCTGTATCTAACCCCGTGCTGTACCTGTCCTGGGAGTGTTTGATGGGGACAGTGTAGAGGGAGATTTACTCTGTATCTAACCCCGTGTGTACCTGTCCTGGGTGGTTGATGGGGACAGTGAAGAGGGAGCTTTACTCTGTACTTAACCCCGTGCTGTACCTGTTCTGGGACTGTTTGATGGGGACAGTGTAGAGTGAGCTTTACTCTGTATCGACCCCTGTGCAGTTACTGTCCTGGGAGTGTTTGATGGGGACAGTGTAGAGTAAGCTTACTCTGTATTTAAACCTGTGCTGTACCTGTCCTGGGAGTGTTTGATGGGGCCAGTGTAGAGGAGATTTACTCTGTATCTAACCGGTGCTGTACCTGTTCCTGGGAGTGTTTGATGGGGACAGTGTATAGAGGGAGATTTACTCTGTACCTAATCCGTGCTGTACCTGTCCTGGGAGTGTTTGATGGGGGACAGTGGTAGAGGGAGCTTTTACTCTGTATCTAACCCCGTGCTGTACCTGTCCTGGGAGAGTTGATGGGACAGTGTAGAGGAGAGCTTTACTCTGTATCTAACCCGTGCTGGTACTGTCCCTGGGAGTGTTTGATGGGACAGTGTAGAGGGAGCTTTTTCGTATCTAACCCCGTGCTGTACCTGTCCTGGGAGTGTTTGATGGGGACAGTGTAGAGGGTGCTTTACTCTGTATCTAACCCCGTGCTGTACCTGTCCTGGGAGTGTGTGATGGGGACAGTGTAGAGGGAGCTTTTACTCTGTATCTAACCCCGTGCTGTACCTGTCCTGGGGTGTTGATGGGGGACGGTGTAGAGGGAGCTTTACTCTGTATTAACCCCGTGCTGTACCTATCCTTGGTGTGTTTGATGGGGACAGTGTAGAGGGAGCTTTACTCTGTATCTAACCCGTGCTGTACCTGTCCTGGGAGTGTTTGATGGGGACAGTGTAGAGGGGAGCTTTACTCTGTATCTAACCCCGTGCTGTACCTGTCTGGGAGTGTTTGATGGGGACAGTGTTAGAGGGAGATTTACTCTGTATCTAACTTCGTGCTGTACTGTCCTGGGAGTGTTTGATGGGGGACTGTGTAGAGGGAGCTTTACTCTGTATCTAACCCCGTGCTGTACCTGTCCTGGGAGTGTTTGATGGGGACAGTGTAGAGGGAGCTTTACTCTGTATCTAACCCCGTGCTTACCTGTCCTGGGAGTGTTTGATGGGACAGTGTAGAGGGAGCTTTTACTCTGTATCTAACCCGTGCTGTACCTGTCCTGGGTGTGTGTAATGGGGACAGTGTAGAGGGAGATTTTATCTCTGTATCTAACCCCGTGCTGTACTGTCCTGGGAGTGTTTGATGGGGACAGTGTAGAGGGAGCTTTACTCTGTTTCTAACCCCGTGCTGTACCTGTCCTGGGAGTGTTTGATGGGGACAGTGTAGAGGGGCTTTACTCTGTATCTAACCCGTGCTGTACCTGTCCTGGAGTGTTTGATGGGGACAGTGTAGAGGGAGTTTACTTGTATCTAACCCCGTGCTGTACCTGTCCTGGGAGTGTTTGATGGGGACAGTGTAGAGGGAATTTACTCTGTATCTAACCCCGTGCTGTACCTGTCCAGGGAGTGTTTGATGGGGAAGTGTAGAGGGAGCATTACTCTGTATCTAACCCGTGCTGTACCTGTCCTGGGAGTGTTTGATGGGGACGGTGTATGAGGGAGCTTTACTCTGTTATCTAACCGTGCTGTACCTGTCCTGGGGTGTTTGATGGGGACAGTGTTAGGGAGCTTTACTCTGTATCTAACCCGTGCTGTTCCTGTCTGGGAGTGTTTGATGGGGGACAGTGTAGAGGGAGATTTACTCTGTATCTACCCCGTGCTGTACCTGTCTGGGAGTGTTTGATGGGGACAGTTTGAGGGAACTTTACTCTGTATCTAACCCGTGCTGTACTGTCCTGGGAGTGTTTGTTGGGGACAGTGTAGAGGGAGATTTACTCTGTATCTACCCCGTGCTGTACCTGTCCTGGAGTGTTTGATGGGGACAGTGTAGAGGGAGCTTTACTCTGTATCTAACCCTGTGCTGTACCTGTCCTGGGAGTGTTTGATGGGGACAGTGTAGAGGAGCTTTACTCTGTATCTAACCCGTTGCTGTACCTGTCCTGGGAGTGTTTGATGGGGACAGTGTAGAGGGAGTTTACTCTGTATCTACCCCGTGCTGTACCTGTTCTGGGAGTGTTTGATGGGGACGGTGTAGTAGGGTTTACTCTGTAGCTAACCCGTGCTGTACCTGTCCTGGGAGTGTTTGATGGGGGCGGTGGAGTGGGGTTTACTCTGTATCTAACCCGTGCTGTACCTGTTTGGAGTGTTTGATGGGGACAGTGTAGAGGGAGCTTTACTCTGTATCTAACCCCGTGCTGTACCTGTCCTGGGAGTGTTTGATGGGGACAGTGTAGAGGGAGCTTTACTCTGTATCTAACCCGTGCTGTACCTGTCCTGGGAGTGTTTGATGGGGACAGTGTAGAGGGGAGCTTTACTCTGTATCTAACCCCGTTGCTGTACCTGTCTGGGAGTGTTTGATGGGACAGTGTAGAGGGAGCTTTATCTCTGTATCTAAACCCCGTGCTGTACCTGTTCTGGGAGTGTTTGATGGGGACAGTGTAGAGGGAGATTTACTCTGTATCTAACCCCTGTGCTGTACCTGTCCTGGGAGTGTTTGATGGGGACAGTGTAGAGGGAGATTTACTCTGTATCTAACCCCGTGCTGTACCTGTCCTGGGAGTGTTTGATGGGGACAGTGTTGAAGAGGGAGATTTTACTCTGTATCTAAACCCCGTGCTGTACCTGTCCTGGGAGTGTTGATGGGGGACAGTGTAGAGGGAGTTTACTCTGTATCTACCCCGTGCTGGACCTGTTCCTGGGAGTGTTTGATGGAGGACTGTTGTAGTGGGAGCTGTACTCTGTATCTAAACCCGTGCTGAATACTGTTTGGGAGAATTTGATCGGACTGTGTAGAGGGAGATTTACTCTGTATCTAACCGTGCAGTACCTGTCTGGGGAAGTGTTTGATGGGGTTCAGTGTAGGAGGAGCTTTACTCTGTATCTAACCCGTGCTGTACCTGTCCTTGCGAGAGTTTGATGGGGACAGTGTAGAGGGAGCTTTACTCTGTATCTAACCCGGGATGTTACCTGTCGGGAGTGTTTGATGGGGACTGTGTTAGAGGGAGCTTTACTCTGTATCTAAACCCGTGCTGTACCTGTCCTGGGAGTGTTTGATGGGGACGGTGTAGAGGGAGCTTTACTCTGTATCTAACCCGAGCTTTACCTGTCCAGGGAGAGTTTGATGGGGATGTGTAGCGTGCGTTTTACTCTGTATTAACCCGTGCTGTACCTGTCCTGGGAGAGTTTGATGGGGCAGTGTAGAGGGAGATTTACTTGTATCTAACCCGTGACTGTACTGTCCTGGGAGGTGTTTGATGGGGACAGTGTAGAGGGAGATTTACTCTGTATCTAACCCGTGCTTGTACCTGTTCCTGGGACTGTTTGATGGGACAGTGTAGAGGGAGCTTTACTCTGTATCTACCCCCGTGCTGTATCCTGTCCTGGGAGTGTTGATGGGACGGTGTAGTGTAGAGGAGATTTATCTGTATCTAACCCCGTGCTGTACCTGTTCCTGGGAGTGTTGGATGGGGACGTGTAGAGGGTGCTTTACTCTGTATCTAACCCCGTGCTGTACCTGTCCTGGGTGTGTTTGATGCGAATGTGTAGAGGGAGTTTACTTGTATCTATCCAGTGCTGTACCTGTCCTGGGAGTGTTTGATGGGGACAGTGTTGGTGGGAGAATTTACTCTGTATCTAACCCTTGCTGTACTGTCCTGGGAGTGTTTGAGGGGACAGTGTAGAGGGAGATTTACTCTGTATCTTTACCCGTTGTTGTACCTGTCTGGGAGTGTTTGATGGGGACAGGTAGAGGGAGCTTTACTGTATCTAACCCGTGCTGTACCCAGTCCTGGGAGTGTTTGATGGGGATGGTGTAGAGGGTGCTTTACTCTGTATCTAACCCCGTGCTGTACCTGTCCTGGGAGTGTATGATGGGGGACAGTGTGAGGGGGCTTTACTCTGTATCTAAACCCGTGCTGTTACCTGTCCGGCAGTGTTGAGGGGACAGGGTTGTTTCCCGGGTTTTAGAGGGAGGAATTTACTCTGATCTAACCCCGTGGCTGATACAGTCTGGGAGTGTTTGATGGGGGACAGTGTAAGAGGAGCTTTTACTCTGTATCTTACCCTGTGCTTTAACCTGTCCGGGAGTGTTTGATTGGTGACAGTGTAGAGGGCCTTTACTCTGTATCTAACCCCGTGCTGTACCTG